>NC_088245.1:110730130-110782630 GCF_036013445.1 Caloenas nicobarica
CCACGGTATTAATGGGTAGTCTCTCCTGCATCTATTACCTGTTGTAACAAGACCTTGTCTACATCTGACTTGTTAGCAGTACTATTATTACTGTAAGATGGTAATTCTAATTAATTTGCTTCTGTCTTTTCTCATCTTTAGTTATAATTCAAAAGAAAGGACGTTTTCTGCTTTTTTTTTTTACATGTTTTTAAATTATTATTTCTCTATGCTTTATATAATAACCCTTTGGAGGCTTGAAACAGCAACCTTTCCTGGAGTTCAAATTCACAGTGGTCCATTGTGGAATATCAAATGAATACTGAATAATAGTTATTGATTTTTATTATTATTTTTAGAAACGGGAACATTTAACTTCATGCTTTGAAAAGTGGAATAAAATTCTAAATAATTTGCATGTAATTTTTTTCAAACCACTAAGTACAAAGTGACTGAACGTGTATCCTGCCAGTTATGGCAGCCCCTCTTTTTAGAGTTTAAAAAGCTTAATATATGTGCATTCTTGCACATTCTAAATTTCAAAGTACTTTAGACATAACAAATGGATTTACAAACTATATATAGGTTCACTTACTTTATCACCGAAGTGCAGCTACCTCAAGGATTGAACACAGCAGCTGTTTAACAACCAAGAGAAACATCACATAGCACGGAAGAGCAAGAGCTGAAGAATACTGTATCAAATGAAGTTCATTTGGCCAGGATGCTTAGGATAAACCACCAGAACTTAACAAAAGGTGCCACAGGACCTTTAATGGCCATGTGACACCTTCATGTCATCTGAAAGTTGATGCTTTATTCACTTCTAGAGATGAGTCCAGCATGAGGAGGACTCACTAGAATCTCTTTGTGCTTTTGGTAGATTTCTCTTGCAGAAACCGATTGTAATGGCAAGATAGGGCTGGGCAAGGAGAACAAGGAGAGAATGGCTAGTAGAGAAGAATTAACTTCTAATAATAATAGGTCCTACGGAGTTGGTTGTTACACGGGAGAACGTTTCCTGACATGTGAAGAAATTAATTCACCGCCATTTAGGATTTCCTGGTATTTTGATGGTGTGTCAATGACATTCCCCACTAGAGCGTGAGGAAGTGGGTCAAGTTACAGAAGCTATGAAATAGCATTTGTTAAAGCTATGTTCTAGCAGCTAAATGGTAATGATAACAGATCTCATTGTGTATGAGACAGGGTTTTTTTCAGTCTTTGTGGAAAAGTTTTGAACAGGTTAAGACAAGTTACGGTGCTACGTGAAACCTTCAGCATAATTTGACCTGAAGAATGGGTTAGCTTGTTAAATCACCTGGTGAGGAGTAGTGCATGATAAGGATGGGAAGGCTCAAAAATCCTCACCTACCAAAACAGTCTGTTGGCAAGGATAATAAATAGTATGAGGTTTGGCTGCCTTCCTGCTGCCACACAAGGTTATTGTTATCTAACCTAATTTATGTCTTCCAGTCAGCTTTCTGCCTCGTTCCTCTTTCAGCTCCATTCCTCACCCCAATTGCAGAAATGTATAGAAACTCCAGACTATGAGCTAGCTATGATAAAAATGAAATTTCTGCTTGAGGCAGCTCCTCTGGTTAGCTGTACTATACATACAAAGTTATTCATTGTTGACTACACAAATATTTTTTTAAAAATCTGCACCTCCCCCAACTTTTTGGGAAAAAAAAAAAAATGAAACTCATGGTGTTCCCTTGAGTAAACCATAACAAGACAATTGACAGTTCTTGACTGAATACATTCAGCACATTACCTTACAAAAAGTTATTGATGACCTAACATAGATAATATAATCTTGAAGCCTTGTGAAGAAATAATGTATTAAAGATGACATCCTTTCAACAGACAATTTCCATCGCAAACTTATACAGTGAAGATAAAATTGAGTGGGATACATAAATTGGGTGAATCAAAGATGAAAGACAATGAAGAAAAATGCGTCTTTTGTAAAAGTTGTTAGAATTAAATACTAAACTTTCCTAACTGGCTGTATTTGGCTGTATTGAACTTGACATGTATGCACCTTTACTAGCAAGAGTCTTGGATTTATCAGGAAGATCAAAAATCCTAGAGTTTCCTTGTGGAGAGCAGAAGGTGAACAGAAGTTTTTCTGAAGAATTCCCTTGGTAGCCATTGATTCAGGTGCACTCTTAGTGACCTTGATGTGTGTTGTGGCCCTGGTCTCTACATGAACGGGCTTGTTTTTGTGTCAAGTTTGTCATACCTGTGGAAATCAGCTGCCTTGCTGTGCAGAATTGGAATGAGCTTTTTAATTATATAAGACTTAAGAATAACAATCTTAAAATCATAAATTTTTAACGAAAAAGTTACAAGAGTATAAAACATTATTGACATTGTATTTTCAAGTAAGTACATTTCTTCAGGTGCTTTTGTCATCCTGTCTAGCTTATAAAGACGGCTACTTAGCCAGTTCAGCTTTTCCTAGGCCAGAAACTTTTGAGAGCTAAATTTTTCCTATTAGTTTTTTCTAAATATTGTTACTTAGTCCTCCAAGAGCAGCTGCTCTGGGCACTCTCTTCTTCCTCTACTCAGATGGAATGTCCTCTTCCTTGTTCGTCTTTTTATTCCCTATAATTTGGGCACTGGGGTGCTGCACGATACTGTAAAGGATAAGGTCATTTTTTTTAGTCTTATTTAAGATTATATGATTGACGTTTTTGTCGTATGTATGTAGGAGGACTTACCCTGCTCCTAAGTTTCAGGTTGCTTTTTTGTATTTGCTGTCTTTTAAGTCTCAGAAATAGAACTTTACTGGCCTAATGGATTAAATGTCTTAATTATTCATCATTTATGTCCCTTGTAAGATTTATGATGTTTAGCTTCCTACAAGCTTTTTATACACCCTGCATAAGGGACTTTATTTTTTTTTTAATGGGGGAAGGATTGGAGATGCATTTGAGGGTGGAATGACCAAAACTGCTTATATTTTGTTAGATTTTGAGAAATCCAGTTACCAGTATCTCTTAATCCACTGTTGTTCAACGGGCTTGCTTCCTACTGGAGTACTGTGATGGCACTAACACAAGTTCACTGGTGGGTCCTTGCTGAAGCATCAACCCACTGAGAAGCCTTGGGAAGGATGAGCTCCAAGCAGAGCCAGCATCATGCCTACTGATGGTTTTCTTCTCTTGGATCAGTTCTGAATTTCTCTCACCTACATATCACGGCAGGCAGTCTGCTTAACTGCTTTTTTGATTACTGAACCCTAGCTTCTTTCTCTACTTTTATTCCTTCATGAGGTAGATTTGGCTGGCATTTAAAATTGTGTATTCAAGACAAGGCTTGAAGCAGAGAACGTGATTTTGGAGTTTCAGGATGGGTTTATTTGGTATCTGAAAAATAATGTGGTTCCTCAGGAAGAGGATGAAATTCAGTTAGCAGAGGTTGTGAGCACAGATAAGTTATTTATGGGAAAAGTGAGTCTTTGCAGTTAATTTTTTAAGTTACTAGAAAAATTAACATGCATTCCATTGTGATTGGGCTACTTCTTATGGATGTGTAGGTAAATGGTGCAGATATTTTTTCTAATGCCAGTGTTGGCAATAAATGACGAAGTCTAGTTTTTCCTTTTGGCTAGAATTTTGGTAGACATCAGATCTTTCTATTAGGAGTGCTATACCTAGTGAAGTTCACCTCTTTGAATGGAAACTAGTATTTTTTATAGCAATACCACAGTTTTGTCTGACCTGTCCAGTTTGATCAAATGTTTTTACAAGCAATGCATCATGATCAGGAAGCATCTGGCTGAAATTCAAGTTCAGATGTCACTAGTTCTAGCTGTGAAGTTTCTGAAATGTCTGTCCTGTTACAGAAATTCTCTGTTCCCCTCTTTCCTGTTGTTATGAGTTGTCTTTTTAGGGCAGTGCTGTAGCTGTGAACACAGGTGTACAGAAGAGGGGAGGAACCCTTGTGAGGAAGCTCCTTGCTTTTCTACACTCGGAGGGCATACTCTCTCAATGTTTTTGCTAGATGGTTTCCTGCTTTTGAAACATATACATGAGTGCGTAGCTTCATACTGCAGTACCCATATGTTCTGCCCAATCACTAGGAAGGAGGGAGATGTTTCTGATAGGATTTCTTAACTCTAAGGTTTATTCCTTTATGGTAAGAAGGTTTGTCTTCTGTCATTGTACTTCTCATTAAGGCATTTCAAGTTCAGAACAGTACATTTTAGATTCATTGATTACACATTTTAACTTCCCTTGGGGGACACAGAGTCCAGTATTTTAAGCATCTGATATCCAGTTTCATCAGATATGTTGAACTTCTCAAAAAGATTTTTGATGCTATCATCGGAGAAGTTAAATGTCTTTCTAATGAAAGTCTAATCATTAGACTGCTACTCTGAAACAAAAGTGAGAAAATTCTTTAAAAAAGGAGTTTATTAAAACCCTGAAATGAACAAAATGTTGCTCTGACCAGCAGATCATTGTTAAGGGAGGTTTTTCCTGGGGTGTTCCATGTCTTCCTGTCACAACCAGCTGCTTCTCTTTTGTCCTAGAGACAAAATATCCCTTGCACTTGGAGGTACTCATGCTATTAATAACTATAACACATTCCTCTTCCAGCGTACCTTCCAGAATTTACTCAGAAATGTGGCAAAGTAGATGAATGGTTTTCCTGTGAGACTTGCTGTCACTTAAAAACTGCTTCTGAGCTTCCTACAGACTTTTGTCTAGAAGATCTGTTATCACAAGTTCTCTTGCTTTGCCACTCTGGAACGTCACAGATTACTTTTTGTCTTTTCCATTGTATTGGGTCAATTAATATCATTTATATTTAGTAAAATAACATATTTAATTTTTAAAGAAATACTTTACCTGCTTTAGTGTTTATGCGCCAGGGCAAAGAAGCAGCAGGCACTTCATCTGTCTGTATTATTTTTAAGAGTCTATGGTAAAGTTTGAAAGGTTAAATTTAAGATTTCTTCACTTGTTGAATGTGAACACTCAGAACTCCTAATACAACCAGATAGTTCTGCCCAGATAGATGTATACATGTATGTCCAAGGCAAAAAAAGCAAACTTAATTCTAGCCCCTGAGGGAAGGGCTAATCTTTAGAACACTTCTTTTTTTTTTTTTCTTTTTTTTTCTTTTTTTTCTTTTTTTTTTAATGATAATGCTAGAATATCTAGGATGTCACTACTTTAGTAACTTTCCCTTCCCCTAACTTTACAGAAGGGGAGCTGAAGTTACCAGGAGGCTGAGAGATGCACCTAATGGTTTGCAGGTCTTTGCAGAAATGGAGGTAGAAAACAGGTCTTCTCTGTCCTTGTCTAATGCTTAAATACCAACCGTTCCTTTTCTGTTAGAGAATGGAACTAGGGAAAGATCACTTTTTGCCACTTCTGTGAATGTGTCCCATTTCACATTTTTACTTGGGTTCAGCAGAGTTCTTGGTGTCCAAGGTTCCTCTCATCTCTGTCAGAGCCATAGCTTGCCAGAGTGTGCTCTCCGAGATGAAAAATATTCCAGTCACCGTTTTGCTTACTTTGTAATTGGAGCTCTTTCAATCAGAGCTAATTATTGCATAGATTGCTACCATGATTCAATAACTTTTGCAAGAAACCTAGTGTTTTTATTTAAACAAACATTTCTTTCAGCTACATGCAAAAATAATCTCTTTAAGTGGGTTTCTCATTAGAGAATTCATTTATTGTTTGTCACCAATCAAAATTTAATCCATTGAAAATTATTGTTTAAGGCAGTCTATATTCTTAAAAAGACAAGTTATTGGGGTTTTTTTAACAGTTTGCAGACAAACAGTTTTCATTTAGTTGGGATACCTTGCTTGGAAGTATCCATTCTTCATATGCTTTGTTTTAAATTTATTTCTTGGATCTTCATCTAAATATCTGTGGTTAGGATAACTGACAGTGCAAGGAAGAATTTTAATAATACCCTGACAGTTTCATTTGTATGATGATAACTCAGTAATAATCAGCTTGGACTCCTTTTTCTTGTGAGAAACAAGGAGACACCATTCAAATAATAAGCAGGGAAACTGGAAAAATGGCAGCTTCACTCTCATGCTCCATCCCCACCTCGTGTCAAGTCACCAGCTGATCATTTCCAGAGCTGCACACAGAATCATTAACATTAATGAACTACGTATTGAAAGTTCCACTGCTCATATTATGAGAGTCTTGTTACAGTAAATCGTGGTGGCGGGCATTTCTGATTTTCTTTTTTTTTTTTTTTTTTTTTTAACTGTGTTATATGGGAAGCACCTGTTAAGATAACACATAATCCCTTGTATCTGTACTAGAAACAATATGACAACAAAAGGACTATACAGATTACAGTTATTAATGAGCTACAGAGCTATCTCTGTCACAACTATTAAATTAATTACAGTTTAGTTGCATGTTTGGGGTGTCCCATAGAAATGAATAGGTGATTTACATCATTTGCATCATGTTATTAGAGGATCATTTTTTAATTGGCAAGTGTGTTTACTTTTTCATGTGTTATTAAGTAGTTTCAGTAACTGGGACATAACTTGTTCAGACAATTTTTGCAGTTTTCGAGAATCTTCAGAATAACCCTCCAGACTGTTGTATGCTTTTTTCTGAACTTTACTCAGCACCTCTTGAATGAAAATTCACTGGGGCTGGTGTTTGACCTACACCTCTTCTGGAACATACACACACACTATTGACCTCACTCATCAGAGCAGCTAACAAAATCAAAAACTGAAGTTTTTATTTTTTGCCTGGTTTTAGGTGGAATAATTCCTTTTCTTTGTGGATAATCTCAGGGCTGGTGTCTTTCTCTCTTCCTGTTTGGACTTGGCAGTTGAAGGATGCAGGACAGAATCTCTGTTTTTTTCCAAAGCAGTCTACAAAATTGACATCAGTATCAGTTTTAAACATACATCATGTGGTGAAACCTGTCTCACCCAGAACACTGCTAGACTTGTAGACGATGCCAGAGATGTGTCTACAGAAGATCGCATTGAAAAATAAAGCACATCAAAATTTGCGTATGTACTGATGCCAGTACTGCTTTCGGTGCTGAAGAATCCATTTTGAGTTATGGAGAAGGAGATTGAAAATAACCTATGTTTTGCCCAGAAGGGAAAGCATATGGGGATCAGTCCTGCATAACATTGACTGTTTGTGGAAGGAGCAGATGGCAGCGTAATAAGCTGTTGGAGCTATGTCTGGTACCTAAAGCGCTGCCATTGATTCAAACCCTAGGGTAGTAAAGTTGCCTTGTTAAGTCATTGAGATGTGCCTTTGTACACGACTGATCTTAACATTTCAGTGCCACCCACCAAAAAGATGCTTTCCTTTGCTTTGTCATCTGCATAATGCAACTTTTCTTTAGCACTGAGAGCCA
The DNA here is from genome assembly GCF_036013445.1 of Caloenas nicobarica. Classification (NCBI taxonomy): domain Eukaryota; kingdom Metazoa; phylum Chordata; class Aves; order Columbiformes; family Columbidae; genus Caloenas; species Caloenas nicobarica. The sequence continues at coordinate 110,737,499 of NC_088245.1, forward strand.
TTCTATAGAAGTCTGAGAGCTGCTTCAGAGACATGAGATCAAGACTTGCATTGATAAAGCCGATCATATATGCTGCTACAGACAGATGAGGGCTTCTATAACCTGTTGGGGACAGTTCGTCTAGCCAAAACAGAGGAAGAAAGATCTTATTTAACAGAAGAGTCACCTGTGTACATCCTGGCTCCAGAGCAAGTTAAGCAAGTTAAATAAACTGTATTGAAAGTCTCTGCATTTCCAGCTGAAGCAGTAATCTTGCATAGTCTGAGAAGTTTCAGGAGTTGCTTGTTTTTATTGTTGGTGCCATGGAGATGGGGACTTCAGTCAATCTCTAACAATTTTGATCTTAGAGTAAAATGTTTCAGGGTGCAAGATGAGTAGCTGAAGCATTTTCATATCTCAGTCTACTTTCCTTATTGTCTTAACTTTTAAGAAAAATCAAGATCAAGAAGGAGGAACATTGACTCCAAGTCCTTGAGAATTTACTGAAATGCCAAATTTGCTTTAGGGAAAATAGTATCCTCTGCAGCAGATACTTCTTCAAATTATTTAACTACTTGAGCTCAAAGAATAATTCATTAAAAACTGAAAAACTACACGTTAAAAGTGGAATTGTAGCTTTTCATATTTATTGCTCTCTTCCTAAAACCTAGAATTGAGGGAATTAATCCTGAAGTCGTGAGAAACAGGAATATGGTAATTGAAAGCTGTATGTTTAGTTCCTTCTCTTTAAATGATAGTGGTTTTTTGTTTTCACATGCATGCTTTCACATCTAAAACATGTTTAGATAAGCTTGTTTGCTTGTGTATCTAGCCTATTTATAGTGGTGTCTATTTACTAATAAACCAGTTTTTAAATACTGTACTTGTGCTTGTTGAATGATAATCAAGATTCTGTTAAAAAAAGGCTTTCACAAATATTAGTAAATTATTTTGCTGAAAAAAATGCAACATTATCCATTTCATAACAAATAAGTATGTATAAGTTGCTTACACAGATTGCACTTTCAGAGTGTATGCTTCTGGATAGCTGACAAGTGCCAAATGTTTGTGTAAAGTGTATCAATCAATCGAGAGAAGATTTTTTTCCTAAAAAAAAGTAAATAAAAAACAAGGTTGCAGCTATAGAGCTAGATTAAAATAATTTAAATAAACAGAAATATCTTTCAAATTGAAGCTTCTTACCCTTGCTACAGTCCAGATTGTAAGAACAAGACCTGTTCTATCAGCTTTTTCCGTTGTTATGCATAGCATCCTGCATCTGAGCATCAGAAGTGGCATCCTTCCTTTTTGCAAGCAGACAGAAGACTCAAAACGTGCCTCAGATAAGATAATGAGGAATAAAACTTTGCTCATCCTTGGCAATACGCAGCCGTTCTTGAACATGTCAGCAGGTTGCATGAAATGGTAAAAAAGCAGCCTTATACCTCGTCTGCAGAGGCCTCTAGTAGTGGCCTCTCTGCCATGAAATAGGGCTGCAGCCCATAGATGGTTGATTTGTGGTTCTGGTCTGGGAGCTACCTTATGCAGATTCTTACCCTACAGGCAGAATTTGTTCTTAGTAAAGCAGTTTCATATAATCGTCTTGGTTGGGCCCCGCATAGTTGATTTGGTTTCTGGTTGTGAGAGCTCTGAGGGTCCTGAGAAATACGGGATGACTTGGGTTCTCCATGAGGAGGGGTTCTGCATGAGGTTCTCCAGGAGAAGAGGTTTTGTATGTACATTTCGGCTCTATAGAGTCCTAATTGTTTGATTCTTTCAATTGTAGTAACACCCCTTGTTGTAAGCTAAGTTTCTTGGACACCTACAGTTCAATTTTTGTTTGCTAGAAAGAATATCATGAGAATTTTTTATTGAAAATACATGAAATTACTTGAGAGGTAAAAGGATTCTGTTCAGCGATGAGAGTTCCTATGCATATGCTGCTTTTTTCTGTTTTGAATAGCAGGTGACCTGTAGTTAACTGCTATGAGTGCTCTTCATTCAGTGAGTAGATCCATCAGTTCTCTAGAATGAGGCAGCTCCAAAGCTGTACCAGCTGGTTCTGTAATACTTGATATACATGGGAAATACTTGGCCGTGGTATTTTATATCCAGAGCAGAATGACAACTTTGCTTTGCAGAGGCAGTTTTCAATTTTAATGTTGTTTCACCAAGCCTTTTCTGTTAACTACTTCTTACCCTAGATTGTCAAGGGTCAGGTAATTCCAGAAATGAGTGACTTAGTTTGAAAGCACTTTTTTTTTCCTTAAAAATGTAAACATGTTTTGTTTTGTTTTGTTTTTTAATTAGATTTGTACACCAAGGAGAGGATACTTTTTAGAAGCATATCTATATGCTGCTTATTTCAAGCAGCAATTTATTTGAAGTGTGCAAATATTCTTGATCGGAGGCTCTTAAAATACAGTTGATTTTGGGGTCATGCTGGTGCTTCTCCGGAATAATGTTCCATGCATTTGGGCAGGTATATAGTTTGCATTCAGCACAGTTATGGACTCCTATGACAGAAAAATTAAGCTTTAAGATAAAAATAACAAGTAATTTTTAAAATTCGTTGTACAATTTTGTAGTTTTTCTTGCATGTGTTTCTGGGTGAGTTTGATTCCAGAGTAATATCTGGTTTTCATCAGCTGTCCAGTAAAGCTCATTTGTTTGGTTTGATATGAAAAACCTCAAATCTTAACCTTTCTGCTGTAGATGGTATTTTTGAGAATTTTTGTACAGTCCCCATCCTAAAGTACCTCAGTGTAAGATGAATATTCAGGCTCCAGAGTGGTTAGCCTGCAAGTTTCTTAGTTATACAATGATACTGCTTTCAGAGGAAGAACATGAATACTGTAGTCTCTCCAGATCCTTAAGGCAGATTACAGATGAAATTAATTTTTTAAAAAAATGTTTCACTCATCTGATTTAGAATGCAAAGTCTTGAATTGTTTGGATAAAACTAAGTCTTGTACCCTTCTCTTGCAGTCAGCACCAGTGTCAAGCATCCTCTGACCAGAAACCCAGGATTACAGGTGTTTGTATGCATAAGCCAGTGATTGGCTCTTGTGTACATTTCGTCGCTTCAGAGGCTTTAAAACATGAGGGCTGTTGCAGCTTGAGCCTGATAGTATATTGCAGGGGTGTCAAACTCCTTTTCACTGGGGGCCACATCAGCCTCGTGGTTGCCTTTGAAGGGCCAAATGCAATTTTAGGATTGTATAAATGTAGGAGTAGTTACATTGACACAGTCCTAAAATCACATTTGGTCCTTTGAAGGCAACCGCAAGGCTGATGTGGCCCCTGGTGAAAAGGAGTTTGATGCCCCTCATTACATGAGGATGCTTGTGGGTTCAAAGTCTATTGGGGCAGAGCTTGGGACTACTGAAGTGCAGTCAGATCCATATTGTCAGCAGGAACAGTCCAGGCACATCATCTCCTGAGCCATGCCCATGCCCCATCGCTGTCTTAGATACTCAGTTGTCGTGGACCAAAACTCAGTCAGCAAACATTAAAAATTTAGTAATATGACAGTAACATTTCAGTGCTTGAGCTTAGTAATCAGCCCTGTTTTGTTGAGCAGGGAAGAGCTGACCAAAGGTACCACCTCGATGACATTTCCTAGTATGGGAATTAACCACTTTATGTGATCCTGTTTATCAATTTAATAATTTTTCTGTATGAAAATCAGCTATTTATTCATTTCATTATTCATTTTGAGGGTTGTTTCTGGACTTGTCTTAGAATCTGGAACAATATTTGTATAAATTTTTTTTTATTTTAAAACTTCTCATTTATATTTATTGTTTGCTCCTGTATTTATATTAAAATGTGTTCATATATATGTGCAGATATACATATGTGCAGTCCGTAGACATGTATACAGATAGTGTCTAGTCTTGTTCAAGACTCAGTCACAAAGTTTTATGTGCTTGTCTCTTGTATAATTGCATTAAACGTTAGTAATATCAAAAATGCGTCATAAACATCTTAATGCTGAAAATTTCAGACTAAAAAATGCTTTGCAGCGACATGCATATGCTGAGGGTATGTAAGGCAAGTGATGCCCCCACCCCAAAAAAAGGGTGATTCTTAGTTAAGATGTGTGTTCTCCCTGCCAGGTCTTATTGCGCTGCTCAGGTGAACTTGAGTACTGGGTGCAAGGCAGAGCTCAAACCCAAAACTAGAAGCAGGGGAACATACTGTCTTCCCTTGCTTGCAGTAGCTAGTTTGGCTTATTCACATCAGCTGCCGTACAGTTTGCTGTTTTGCTTTGTGCCCGCTGTTGATCACACAGGGAAGCAGTTAGATTTTGGGGTTTTGTTTTCTGCCAGATTAGAAAAGAAGTGAGTAATTTTTTGCTGGACTGGGGAGTTTAATTTGTTTTACCATGTGCTCAGGTGAGCAGTAGGGCACACACGAAACCAGGAAGAGGGGAAGAGGGGTTGCATACATGTCACTAAAATGAAAAACTGTTTGTTAAACACAGATGACACTCAGTCTTTTTGTTTAAAAAAAAAAAAAAAAAACGGACATATCTCCAAGGAAGAGAATGAGGGTTTATTTCATTATCTTTGCTTACACTGACAGCTTTAAGTAGAGATGATCCACTACTATTAGTGGTCCAACAGCTTCATCCTTCCATTCCTCCCGAGCTCTACAGGTAAGTACAGCCTGGTCTGCTGGCACTTGCTGTTCATCTTGTGCCTGTGCCATGTGCCTTGAGGCATCATCTTATGAATCCTCAAAACAGAACCGTTCCAGCTTGAGAACCTCCCCAGTTATGGGTTCAAGCTGCAACACAAGAGGTTCCACTTAAATGTGAGAAGAAACTTCTTCTCAGTGAGGGTGACAGAACACTGGAACAGGCTGCCCAGGGGGGTTGTGGATTCTCCTTCTCTGGAGACATTCAAAACCCGCCTGGACGCCTTCCTGTGTAACCTCACCTAGGTGTTCCTGCTCTGGCAGGGGGATTGGACTAGATGATCTTTTGAGGTCCCTTCCAATCCCTAACATTCTGTGATTCTGTGATTCTAGATTCAATATCTTTGTTATGGCCAGAAATATTTTGCTTATTAAATTTCCTTCCTTTTCTATTTTGCCATGTTCATGCCTTCTGAATCTTGTTACTAGCCAGCTACTTACTTTCCAGGGTTTCTTAATGAAAATATTTAGTAATAGTATTGCCAGGTTTCACCCTGGAGGTGTTCTATTAACCCCTTCATTCAGTCTGGTGTCCCTTGTCAGCAGGTGTTGTCATCTGTTCTTCACCCAGTTCCTCACCCACTTTTCTGTTCTTTTGCTGGCATTGCAGTCCAGAGTTGGTTTTTATAATTAAATCCTCCGTAATGTTCTCACTAATTGCTAATAGCACTTAAACCAGCAAAAGTTCTTGTCATTTCAGTTACTTAATGGAAAAAAAAAATCTCATCATGAACAAGAATATCTAGCCTTCTGCTGTGTTTTTCTTTTCCCGTTGACCCCTGCATGTATATGGAAAAACCTCTTCTTTTGTCGTACAGTCCACGTTAACATAAGTACTAGGGAAAATTTCATCTTATCCAAATCCTGCCACGTCTATTTCAGTTTTCTTTTACTTCTTTAATGGACTCTGTGTGTCATAATTACTAAAAAAACCCAATATTGCTTGAGGGGGTGGACAGTTTGGAGGGTTAAGAAGGAAACCACACACATGCCTCCCCCCCACGCCTCCCCATTTAGTTTATAACCAGTGCTGCTGTCAGGAAGGATGGTGACCAACCATCTCATGTTTTTAATGGAATTGGGTGTAAGTTTTCAAAAACTGATTGTATGCTAAAGCATAAAGGCTGTAATTTAGAGGTACTTTTATTTCACCTTTTTTGGTTTATGTGAAGTAGTTATTTTGGGTGCACAGTTTATTTCAGCCTATTCGACACAGACCAGCACTGTGTTTTAACTAGGTTTTGTGATGCACGAGAAGAGCAGGCTTCAGTGTACATCAGCATTGGTATGAGGTGAGGGGTACATGCATTGTGAGTATTTAGTCATCAATTCACATCAATTCACCGTTTGCAAGCTCTTTCCGTACAGGAGCATCTGCCTCCAGAATCTGATGGCGAGTAGGGGCTGTGTGAACCTGGTGCGGTACAACCGCCCTGGTTTTACAAAAGAATATGTGAGGTGTGTAAAACGTGATCTTACATTTCAGTTTATTGCCTTGAAATCACTGTAGCGTGGATAGCATTTGGATATATAAACATCCACAAAGCTGAGCTGTGCCCTCTTTTTGAAAACAGAAATTGCTGCACATAAGAGACACGATGGAAAATGTGTACAGTCTATACAATCTTCCAGCAGTAGATTGAGACCAGTGGCACTTCCCCGAAAAAAATAAATTACCCGAAATTTGCAGCACATTCATATTCAATTTCATCACAGCAGATGCTCATTAGTATGTTGTTATTAATTGGTATTCACTTTAGGTTTTGTTTAAAATGAAGATAATAATTAGGTTTTAATTACTGCATCTTTCTAAGGGGGGAGGGGAGGAAATGCCTCTCAAAGCACTGAAGTATTTCCTGTACGGTTCGCTCTGTTACGTCTGAGCATTGAAAGAGTCTCTGAGACACATTTTTCTGCCAAGAGCCTTCTTTCTATTTCCTTTCCTTTCTTTCCTGTTTTTAAAGTATTAAGAATTAGTTCTAAAGGATTTGTTTGATGGACATACTGAATCATATCACAGTAGTAAGAGCCACTGTTCTTTCTAATCAAATTACCAAAAAGGCTTTTCACAAAAGTAACTCTCTCAAGCAGCTGATTAATGAAGTGGTGCCACTGTTTTGTATTATAATTAATTGAAGTAATACAAATAACTTCTGTAGCCTGTGGAAATTATCTCCTTTGCAAAGCAATCTAACAGAGTTAGCAAACTGAAGGGGGATTTTTTTGTGTGTTTTTTTAAATGTCTTAATGCCTTCATCATCCATAAAACCATAGGTGACACAACAGAAAACAGTATATGACAAAGAATAAAAATTAACAACACCCCAGAGAGGGCTTGAAGAAAGTGGAGTCAGGTACAGAAGAAAGGAAAAGGGCAGAAAAGAAATGAGAATGCAGGAAAGATTTAAAGGGTGGTGAGTGTGATGGGGCTATAGAGAAGTATAGGAATTTGGGAGATGCCAAAGAGTAAATAGAAAACTTCAAACTACTTTAGAGGAACATCATAGAATCACAGAATACCAGGTTGGAAGGGACCACAAGAATCACCTGGTCCAACCTTTCTTGGTAAAAGCACAGTCTAGACAAGATGGCCCAGCAGCCTGTCCAGATGAATCTTAAAAGTATCCAATGTTGGGGAATCCAACACTTCCCAGGGGAGATTATTGCAATGGCTGATTGTTCTTGTCATGAAAAATTTCGTTCTTGTGTCCAGTCGAAATCTACCCAGGAGTAACTTGTACTTGTTACCCCTCATCTGTTACACGTGACTCCTTGTAAAAAGGGAGTCTCCATCTTCTTTGTAGCCACCCTTTAAATACTGGAACATGGTGATGTGATCTCCCCTAAACCTTTTTTTCTTAAGGTTGAACAAACCCAATTCTCTCAGCCTTTCCTCATAGGGTGTCTTCCCAGTCCTTTAATCATCTTTGTGGCCTTTCTCTGGACCCTCTCCAGCCTGTCCACATCTTTTTTGCATAGTGGAGTCCAAAACTGAACACAGTATTCCAAGTGTGGCCTGACAAGCGCTGAGTAGAACGGGATGATGATGACTTTGTCTCTGCTGGTAAATCGCCATCCTGCTGCCTCTGTTGCTGGCAAGTCACCACTGCAGGACACCAACCCCACCACACACATTGTGGCCAAAGCACCTTGTCCAGGGCAGAGCCGGGGCCGTGGGGCTGCGAAGGTGCATGGCAGCACCCAGGGGTGCTGGGACAGGGGCCTGGGGTCCCCAGTCCCCACAGAGAGGGGCTCCAGCTCCCCAGGGACAGGCCCCGAGCTGACACAGGTGAATATTTACAATCTAAAAACCATCCACTATGACATCTTACATTGGTTAATACAGGAATTCACAATAGTTCAAAGAAAATCTAAGTAGAAGCATTTAGTTTTCTGGCCTGTTCACATGTACGCTTTCAAGGTACAGAGGTTTTACATGCTGTTTAAAGGGTGTTTAGTAGAATAGCATTGCACCTAAGTAAGTAAAACATCAGAACTAGAATCATTAGTTCAGTCTTCTCCTACCTTGCGGTTGTGAATTTTCATCAACTTTTCCTTCTGTTTACTTTTCCCTTTTTCCTTTCCTTACCTTTCTCACCTGGATTCTCTGGGTCACCATGCTGCTGCCCTTACCTACTGAATCGATTTTGAAGGTTGGTGTGTTAGCCACTTGGGCACCCTCTTAAAAGGGTGAAGGAGAATGAGGCATCCCAACTCAGGTTCTTTGGGATGAAATCTAAACCAGCTAACACTGAGGGAGTGGCCTTCTAATTTCAACACCTAAATGCAGCTGCTGCCAACTTTTCTTCCCTAACAGAAAAGCTGGTGAGAGGGAGTGCATCTTAAGGTCTCCCTAGGTACTGTGTTTAGGGCAGGAAGATGCTCACCAATGGTTGAATCTTTTCAAGTCCCCTTACCTTGAGAGAGTTGAACTTCGGCATTTGTAAAAAGGAGCAGGAAATGTGGACACTGGCAATTTTTCTGCCCTCTCTGTGCAAGATTAAGAAAACCAAGTTCAATTATCCATTCTTGCCTACAGGGTTGCAGCCTGTGTCTGCTGCTTCTGCAAAAATCCCCTGCTTACTGACTACGCTGTTCCGGGGTGAGGGAGTTGGGACCATTCTCCACTTGAGGTTTTGCTTTGATATGGAAAAAGTGCATCACGGTTTGCTGAGCCAGAGAGAGGTGGAGTGAGCACACAAGGGGGCCTTGCTCCTGAGCTGCATTTTTAGGCATTTGTGAGGCAGGAGAAGAGATGGTGGTACCCTTCAGTCCAGAGTCTTGTGCAAACATCAGCAGCTCTAGGGAGAAGAGGAATACTAAGCCAGTCATTGCAGTCAAACAGGGTGGACTTGGACATGTCTGGAGGCACAGCTGGCCTTCAGGAACTCTAGAAACACAAAAGTGTTGCATCTGTGAAGTTTCCTTTCACAGTGTATACCCTGGTGAGCGTTCCCTGGTGTGTGTGCTAGCTGAACGTGATTATTTTCTTTTAATGGCTGAGCATTTTGTATCCTAGTTTTGTGCTTAGTCGTGGGAAAATTTGCCTTTCTGGTGTTTGTAGTTCACCAGCTCTGTGAAGAGGACGCCATCAGTTTCCTATTATGTAATCTTTATAGTCTTAAATTCTTCCTGAGATGCAGGTTAGAGATCTGCAGTTGGCCTCCTGATGCTGCAGGAAACAGTTCTGCAACCATATTAAACCTAGATTTCTTTAAATTAATATTTTGTTGGCCAAGAACAATGACTTTTTTTTTAATTCCATGTTATTTTTTTATTAGAAGCCTAATTTTTCTGTCAAAGGAGCAAATAACTGTGCTGTATACAAACTATATACCTTTGGTTCCTTCATCTGTTTATTGCTATTTTAACTGCAATTAAAAAAAAAACATTTGGTTGCATGGAAAGAACACTGTTCTTTCCATGAATGGAAGCTGTCAAAGAAGCAGACTTATCTGTTGAAGTCAGTTCTTAATGAAATCAAGAAATCAAACTTCATGGAACAAATAAGAACTTCAAAATAGTTTTATTTTCATGCACTCACCATTCAGTCTTTCCTGGGAAGAAAGAATATGTAAATGATGATGCAAATGTAGCCCAAGTACTTACCATAATGTTAGGGGTGTCAGGTTTTCTTTACTCAAAAAATTCACCATTAAAAGTAAAATATTACTTGGGTTTGAAGTTTTAGGGATTGAGCTATTTTCCCTTTTTAAAACCTGCAGATTATCAGAAATTAAGGAAATATAAGAAGTGGTGGTATAAGTCATTCCTAAAGTCTATTTAAATTTAAGGTACCTCTCCCTTGGATTCATCAGTGTGCCGTAATATTCCTACTTAATTGCATGAAAATCTTCAAACCCTTTTGTTTTCCAGCAATTACTACCTGTAAGATGCGGCAGGAAGCTAATGGGAAGGAGAGGAGATAGTAGTGCATTATCAGTAAATCAAAATTTGAGTGCATGTTTATATATCTATCTATGTGTGCATGTATACGTTTTTACATACTGGTTTTTGTATTTTCTTTAGCCATTTAAGCAGTGACTTTCAATTAGCCTGCCTACTAATATCAGGTCACTAAACTCCATAGCTGATGCTTTATTCTTTCATGTGGGTTGTCATTCGTTTGCTTCAGTTGGCTGGCAAAGGTGGTTGTATATCCATTACCAGCAACACAGCACTTTGCATTTCTGAATTGACAAGCAGCTATATTGACCTAGCGCTTATTATGGGTCAACAGCTGCGTTAACCGACGGAAGGACTGAGGGGCAATTAAAATGAATTGGCAAAAATATATCTTCCTAATTTACTCCAATTTGTTATTTATGCTAACATTGTATGGCTTCTATGGTGACACTAAACAGAATGGACCCAATAATGGCAATTAACATAAAAATATAATGGCTAATCAAATTGACAGCAACTGTTTCTCATCATCTCGACACACAATACATTATCAAAACAAACTATTATGAAGGAGGTAATTTCAGTGTTCTATTCAACCTGCTTCATGTGTGCAGTCAGGGAGATGTGTACCAGCAATTACAGCTGAATCTAAAAAACTAAACAAATAACTTAATCGCTGTCGTCCTCCTTTTTTCTTCTTCAGGAAGCAGTAATCAGGATTTACTAAAAATAACTGGTGTATAATAGTATAATGATGATGCATATCGTAGAATAGCTAATAAGGAATAAAATAAGCTTCTATGTGCCTTTTTTAAAATAGGTTCGCATGAAGTGGAAAAAAGTATACTGTTAAAATATATGAAAAATAACTAAGCAGTAGTAATAGTTGTCGAATGTCTCAACATGAGCTGCTTAATAGTTATAGATACTTTATAACATGTCAGTAGAAGTGTAAAATTAGCTGAATTTAGTAACAAAACTTGGCTTGATTGGGTAGAAGAGCGAAAAGCTAAATTAAAGCAGAATTCCAATAAGCAGGAACAGTTTACCACTTACTCTTCCACTGCATCTTCAGGATCATTCCTTGTGCTATACTTAGTTGCAGTTTTACATTGGTCTAACCACATTCTTTATTTGGTTTATAGCTCATCAAGAAAATCTTCAGGAGTTTGTATATATCTACATGTGTACTAAATGTATTAAAATGGACACTAATTCCACGTCTGATGCTGTTAGGGTTACCTCATTCTTAATTGGGATTTTTGTAATGTACAACTCTTCAAACCATTCTTGGCCAATATTTGAACTCCAGTATCTTAAACAGCAGGGACTGGAATGTGGTTTCATTGAGCAAGTGTTCAAGAAGATTAACCTGAGAGGGTTTAGTTGCATTGTGGGCAAGATGAATCTTGTGTCCATGCAAGCAACCACCTAGTGCACAGAACGGTGACAGTGACATGAGTGTACACGGGCACCTACTATTGATCTCAAGGAGCAGCACAGGAGCTTGACATCACTGACATTCAGAGCATTTAACTGGATATCGTATTCCACATGTACGCACCTGCAGATTTTTGAACTAAATGTGTGATTGCTAACCTGCAGTAGCCTTCACAGATGTGTAGAGCAAGGTGGTGACAGAGCTGTAAAGGTATATATGCACCTGTTCTTATTTGAATGGCATGTTCACAATTTCTGTAACCACAGCTGTGTGTGTGTATAGGAAGAGAGGGAATACAGCCAAACACCTGTATTTATCAAAAATATACATTAATTCTCTTCCTTTTTTTAAGATCATTGCATTGTACAGTATACTGAAGCACTGATGTTATTCCTTTGTCCCATCATTCTTATGACTTTCATTTTGTTGTTAAAGCATTGTGATATGCCTGCCTATAAGAATGGAAAAATGTGACTTATGTTTCTGTAAGAATGGATAAGTTTACTATGATTTACATAAATGCTTGGTGTAAATTGTGAGAAAAAGTGTAGAGATGTAGTCAAGAGATTTTGCAGTATAATAATAATTACAATAAGAGTTCCAAAATCTGACATGAATGCCATGCGTAAACTGTTGGCGGGGGGGGAAATCATCTTTTGATAGTGGATTTAGAAATGGATGCAAGAGATGCACTTTTGAGTTGGGTTTTTAATTACTATCTTCTTACATTACAGTATTCTGATAAGGCCCTGTACACTCAGCTCTGCTTTTACCGATACATTTTTGATGTGGATTATGCAAAGGATAAAGTCATTACTGAAGAGGAAAAAGGTAAGTTAAAATTTTTAGTTAAGTAACTATAATTTAATAGCAACTTGCATGCTAGAAACTAGTCCTACACATATGTACTCTTAGAGTCTGAACTATGAGGCTGTAATCTAAAACAGAAGATAGAAGAACGTATGAATTTAGGAATCCTCTGTAAGAGGAATGTGTTGTGTTGGAGTTAACCACTTCAAGAATATATTATATGTCTCCTTTCTTCTTTTGAAGCAACTGGGCTTTGGAAAAAGTGCTTTTCTTGCATGCTACACCATTAGAGAAATCTCTGCTTGAAGTTTGAAGGAGAAGTCAGCTTCAGTAAATACATTAATTGAAACATGTATACAATATCTAACAGAGAAGCAAATTAAAACTCATGTTCAACTACTTATGTTGAAGAGACACTTTTTATCATGGAGAAGATGATGGCACAAGAAAAGCAGTAATGCTAATTGTATACAAAGCTCTGTTAAATATAGAGATTAAGCTAATGTTAGGAAGATTTTTTTCTTCTTCTTCCAAATACCATAACATTTCAGAACTGAAACATTTCTAAGCTGTAATGGACTCACGGGTTTTGTGCAGCTGCGTTATTTTCAAGCTGACAGAAGAGTATTTCTGAAGGTGGGCTAATGCTTGGCCAACCTGGAATTCTCAATAAAGCCACGTGCGGGTCCCACCAATCTTTCTTTGGAGATCTCTTGCATAATATAAGGATGTAAGAGTAGAAGAGGCTTCTTGGGCGATGACATCCACTCAGTTACTACTGCAGACCACCACATCTTTAGAGACTGCAAGTTTATGGCACTTCATTTTGAAACTTCTGGGTGGCTCCTCCTCTTTTGCTGCTGTTAAAGATGTGTTGCGGACCATCAGTCTATGATGACTGAAAATTCTCTATAGTTTTCCCATTCTAACTTGTTTGTGTCCTTTTACAAAATGTTTATTTATTTCCCTTCCCTGATGTTTTCTACTGTGCTTTTGGAACAGTGGTAACACCTCTGTTTTGTTTTAAACTAAGCCGGAGAAACTCCCAGCTTTCTTTAGGAGGAATTGATCTCTGCTGCATGATCTTTCCTCTTAGCACTTTTCTGTACAGCCTTTTCTAGGTTGAATTAATCTTTGAGTATGAGAAACTAGAAATTACATGCTATTTTAGATGGTGTTTATCCATTGTCTTGTACACTGGATCTGTACATTTGCTGATGCTTTCTTGAGTCACCTGTGCCCTGCTCATAGTTGTATCATTAACTTGTAGTTAAGTAATTATAGAAATCGTGAGGTTTATTTTTTTTCATCCTCTCGTTTCAGAATGATGAGTTCATATCTCAGGTTTATGGCATTTTGTTTTACTTTGATTTTCCTGGTTTCTTTCATTTGGACTCTTTAATTTTATTTGTAATTTTAGACTTCAAGGTTATTTAATTATTTCTGAAAAATAGTATGGTGGCTTCTGCATTCACGTTATTTCCCACCTTCTGCCTTAATCAGAAAATGTTTCTTGGACCCTCACTGCTAATTGGAGAAACTTCAATAAAATTAGTTTCCAGAGTAATTGTCAAGGAATTGTAAGAACTCTGCTAGGATCTTCTGTTCTCTTGGACAATTTACCTTTCAGCATGGTGTATTTTTCTCTTTTTTCTTAGCTACTTGAAAGTTATTGTATAATCTTTACCTAGCCAGTGATTTCAGTCTTGGTGCTGCAAGAGGTGTTAAGGCCAGATAAATTAGATCTGTTAGTTGTCTTTTGAAAATTGGTTCTCTTCAAAGAGATGAACTAGGTGAGTCTGGTAAACCTACGTACAATTCTGTCCCATTTTTCAGATGAACAGAGGACATCTTTGTATTTCTCTAAAGTACATGCAGAACTTAAGAATGATTGCCTATGGCTATTTGGGTCACCTTTTTATAGATACCGGTTTCTGTTTTCAAGTAATGTATGTTACTGATTTGATACACTTGATGTAAAACTCTCTAGGATTGAAATAATTTTCATATGCCAATTTTGTTGTAGTTCTGAAATGGAAGTTTAGTGAACTCCCCTTCCTAACACGAAGCTCATGTTTATTTTTGCTTGGAAGCCAAAAAATTTTTTTTCCATGCCATCATTCACAAGCCATTCTGTCCTTGACCTGTGATCAGCATCATTGCTTTTAACAAAAACGGTGGCAAAATTTTAATGTAGATTTTGTACATCTTTGGTATTTTCAGTCTCCTCTTTACTTTTTATGTGAGTAAGCCACTTACTTACTGTTGGTTTGGATTTGAGAGTTTTTTTGCTTATTTTTGGGACATTGTTTTTCAAAGTCTGAATTGCACGGACTTCTGTTGATTCTACCTTTCATTGTCATTTTTCCTGAATTTTTAAAGACCAGTTCTTTTTCTTTCTTGTAGATTCTGTTTATTCTTAATAGTAGCTTTAGGTGTTATGCGTTTTGGAGTGTTGTTTGATTAAAAGAAAGAATTTTTAATGGCTAGAGATTCAAAATATAAATGTGTTTTCCACTGTAGTTTGAAGGAATTCATGTCTTCTCTCATTCAGAACCTTGAGATTTCACTACTAGTACACTTGCATTTTCTGTACTTGCCTCTTCAAAATACAGAATCTTAGTTACAGAACAGGTTTTATTTGTTCAGCTATTTATACTGAAAGTCCATACCATTTGTTGAAATTGAATCTAAAATAATAATTGTGAAATCAGTGGGAGTTCAAAAAGACATCCAAGCCGTTCTCTTTCCCTACAAGAGGATCAATACCAAAGCCTATTTTTTTAAAGAAAGGCTAAATTTAAAAATCCTCTGGTGATGCAGGTTCTACAACTTGGCAAGTTTTACAACCAGTTTCTGCTGATGCTTCACTGTACTTAGAGAGCTCTTTGTATCTAAGATGAATTTTGCTTTCTGAGGTTTATCTGTGCACATGGGTGATAGACTATTCTCTTGGAGAGTTTTACATATTTAAAACCTGTATGCTGTCTTCTATGTCTTTCAACTACTGCTAACTTGAAATTTTTTGAGGAACAGGGAGAGAGTTTTCCACTTCTCTGCAGGTTTGTTTTTGTTTGTGTGGCTTTCTCGGTGTTGTTTTTTGGTAGGTTGGTTTAGGTTTTGGTTTTGTTTTGGGGTTTTGTTTTGTTTCAATAGACCTTCAATAGGTCAGGTCTATTAGAGTGGAATACAGCAGAAAGATAATTAACGTGTTTTGCAGCCTGTTATTCTGCTTATTTATACAAGTATGGTGTTTGCAACATCTGCAGCAACATTTTTCACTCGTGTTTCATTTGTGATCTCCTGTAATCATTATATACTGTTGTTGGTCCATCTTTTCCCTGTAAGAATAAAAAATAAGCTGATTGGTCTACACGGTGCTTTATTGTTTCAGTGGCTGGTGAAGTTAGTTGCCATTTATACCATCCAGGATTATAGTCCTATCATTAATAGTAGCATTTGTCCTCCAAACAAGTGTTTCAATTCATCTGGAAGTTTAAGGTCTGTCATGACAATATGGTTTAATATGTTAACATTGTGATACAGTGCAAGGTTCTTAGTTGTCATACTACTCAAAGTGAAATTCTGAAATTCCTTTGCTGTGTTTCTAAATTGGGAATTATTGCACAGTTAGTACTGGGTCAAAAACCAACTCAATTTTCCATATCTCTGTGCCAAACCCCCTAATTTACAGATACCAATAATACTGTAAAGGCTGTTTGTTCTGATTTTTTTTCAATCAGGAAAGGAATAAGTGCTCCGTTGTGACTAGTAACATATTCAAAATGTTTTCAGCACTTTCTTACACTTAGCTCTTCAAAGCTGGATTGTGGGTTTAGTCAGACATTGCTACTTAAGTGAGCAGTCAAAGAAGTAAGGAGCGACAGGAGTAGCAAAATAGTAGCATCTTCTGTTCATTTGGATGAAAAAAGGGTAGGTAAACTATCAGTGATTTTAAATACATGATGTTTAAATACAGGAGTATGCTCGCTCTGTATGCCTTAACTTCAGAAATGGAAACCAATGTATTTTTATGGCTGTGTCATCAGGAGATCAAAATAGAGTGTAGTAAGCTTTATATCATTATTCCATTCAATGGTATTGTTAAATATTCAAAGATATTACTGTTTTCATTTTGCTTCTACAGTAAAATGAAAACCTTTAAAAAATGAAGATAAATGTAGCCCACATAAAGTCAGAACAACTGCTCTGCCTCACGCAGGTGTCTCTAGTTCAGTTCCCCCTCCTGGCATCAAAACAGAAGCCTTCATGGGAGATAAGGATGCTGCAGCCTCCTTATTCACAATGGCTGCAGCAGTATTCCAAAAGCCTTAATATCACTGAGTTTGTTTGTGGTGCTGCAGTTTTTTTAGAGAAATAAGATCCTAGCCACAGGATTTTTTTCTGGTCCATACTGTAGAATGGGGCTGAAAGCCACCACCTTTTCACCATCTCATTTCTAAGAGAGGGAAGGTCTCAAATATTGTTTGAAAGGCATTGAAGTATTTCAGGGCCAGAAATTGCAAAGATGCTGTGGTACATTCTTTGACAGAATATTTTCAGTTATTGAGCCCATGGTTACTGGATTCTGAAAAGTCCGGCCATATTCATTCAGTGGGTAAGCAGGAGAAAGTGAGGGCGGGAGGAACGTAACTTTAGGAAGAGTGGTTAAATGTTCCTGTTTGTTAGGAAGACCTACATCTTCAAAGTATATGCCACGTTCTGGAAACAGAATACAATTGTTTCGATCATATGCTTATAGACTGTGGTTTTATAAAACCAAATGCATATTCAGAGGATATTTTCACACTTTTATCACAGTTTTGTGTGTGCCTCACTCCACCTTTCCACACAAACACCAAAAGTACCTAGTTTACTTTATTGATGAATAAACTGCAGAATTATGTTGGGGGAAAAAAATGAAACTCTTCTAGGCTGTGTGACCAAGACATTAAAAAAAATAAATAAATAAAATTCAGCTCTGAAGATTTGTGTGAATCCGATCATTTCAGTGTTGGGTGTTTTTCCCCACTGTGTTCATAACGTGGTGTGCCAGGTAGCAGGTAGAAGTGATTGGTTTTTTTTTAATGAAAGATTTTTTTTTTGTAACTCTTTGAAAGAAGACGGTTTATAATGGGGATGTTGGCAGAGCTGCCTGTCAGTGTGGTTTAGTGCGTGTCCTCGTGTCGGCTGCTGACAGTGGTGAGGCTGAGGGAGACAGACCAAGGGCAGCTGGGGCTGGAAGGATGGGCCTGAGCAAGGAGATGTTCCTGCCCTGGGGTACGGCCTGGGTGGGGTTCAGTCAGATACAGGGAGCAGAGCAGATGGGAGATGGAGCTGGGAGGATTGTGCTGTATGTGAAACTAGTGTAATGAAATGGAGACTTCTAGCATCGGAAATATTGGCCAAATATTTATCACTATACAGGCAGGAAGAATACAAAAATGTACTTGTGATAAATAAGAAAGGGGATATAGTTAGCTATGTGCACTTTCCAGGAGAAGACTGGGAGAAATCACACAAATAACCAAAGCGCATATGTGCGTGCGGATTTATTTTTAAGATGGCAACAGCTGAAACTGGGCATATCTCTTTGGGAAGCGTGGAGTTTGATAAACAAAGTGTTTCTGTTTGCATCACATCTTTAAACACTATCACTAAGGCTGCAGTTCACTATAGCGATCTTTACATCCAAGCAGACAAATGTTCCTCTGCACATTCACTGTCAAGTACTTTGTCTTCCAATCATGTTGTTTTGAAGAGATTGTAAAATACTAATTTTCAAGAATTCAATCTTTGAGTATATCTTCAAAAGCACTTGTTCATTTTTCCTTAATGTGTTGTTTTGAAGAGGAAGATTTCTGAACTTTTTTTAAAAATTTGAGTCACCGTTTCTTGAGTATGTTTAAATCTCACTAGCTTTTTTGAAAGCAAAAACTGTTGAAAATTATTCATTGTAGGTTTTTTAACCATTTTGAAGTAATGTATGCGCAGCTAGCTGATCTTTAAATCTTAAGTCATCCTCCCTTAATGATTAAGCTTTTTTTTGATTGCCAGTTGGACATTTTTAATATCTTAGGTGTAACTTTTTTGTCTCCATTCTATTTCTGCTCGTGTGATCTTTTTGTTAAACCTACAAAATCTAAGTAAACCACATGACACTGTACTTTTCTATAACTCTTTCTCTGAACACAAAACTCAAATGGGCTGTGACACATCTCTTGGAGTTATGAATTGTTATGAATTATTTTCTCTGCTTGTGAATGAAATAAATGGAAACAATGAGTTACAGCAATGGTTTTGATTAATGAAGACTTTTTTTTCCTTGCACATTGTAGTAATGTTGCAGGTGGCATGGAGTAGTCACTTAACTAACTTCTGACTCCTTATGAATTGGAACGGTTATCTGACTTCTTCAAATAAATATCCTGCTGCTAGTGTTAGAATTTTTTTTTTCTGTATATGGGAAAAAGTGAACAGTAATATCTTCTCTTTTGCACATCAGGATTTTCTTCTTACTTAGGTACATAGATACCTGCCAACTTGTTCCAGCCCATGCAGCGGTGTTGTCTATTTGATGTCATCCGCCTCCTCTATCAGTTCTCCTTTGAGTTTCTCTAAACAGAAGATACTTTGTAAAGCCATTTTTTCTTCACTGTTTCTTTTTTATCTGCAACTCTGAAATTTTCGTCATAGAAACCTTTTGTCTTTCTGGTTCTCTCTCTGTTGGTCAAGTTTGGGGTTGTATTTTGATGGAGGGCAGTTCCGTTGTTGCCAAATGCAAGTCAGAAGTGACAAGGCTTCTTTTAATGAGTACTGCTTCTCACAGCAGCAAGCTCCTTTCTCTAGTGGAAAGTGCAAGACTAGCATGTTTTTCATTTTAGCAGGCCCTTAAGTTTGATGGATCTGGCAGTGTACTAAAAAAAAAAATATTCCTGTCTTTTAGATACCAGCCTTCTGACATGGATGCTGATTTTTTAAAAGTTATTTTAATAGAAATTGGAAATATAAACATAAACAATTTAACTCTGTATAATCCATTCGGTATACATGTGCCTAGACATCAGAAGGGTAATGTAAAGCTAAGGCTTTAAAGAGATTTAAAAAAAGATACAATTATCTGTATGTTTTTTAAGTCTCATAAGAAATGTATTTTAGAACTTGCCAGTGATGGCTCATAATCACTTTGATATTTTGAGGAAAATGGTAGCTTTAAACAGATGATACAGAATTTATTTTTAAAAATGTATTGTGCTTATACAGTTGATGGCTTTTATTTCCATAATGTTTTTTACTACATAATTATACATCTTAATTACGTAATTACCGTCATAATTATTATGTAATTACATGTAGTTCCACTAATTACAAAATCAGGAAGTGTAATTATCTACTAAAAACTTTCTGAAATCTTATTTGTTCACTAGAGATTATTTAAAAGACCAGTGACCTACTGAAGATGGTGTACAGTGCCGTGCATAATACCAGCTCTCCTTATCCCTTTCTTCATGGCCAGTATAGTTTGAAAGGGTTGTGGAAGGACTTTCATGTCTTTAATTATTATTTCCCTTAAAATTAGGTTGGAAACCTTGACTGTGTTGCCTGCAAATTTGGAGCCTCTTAGTTTTTGTCATTGATACCTTATATCTTTAAATTGAAAGATTCTGTAGCTGGAGTTACAGAAAGTTTCATAGTTTAACTGAACACGTTTGTAACTTTGTTCTTTGTATTTTGGTTGGGGGTATCTGGTGTCAGCTATAAAGATGTTTGGCAAAGTGTTGTGTATGGCCATGTATATGTGAAGTGAAACCTTGACTCCACAAAAGATATAGGGAATACAGTAGATCTCTCATGGGCCAAAGATTTCTTTTATTGGGTAAATCTGCTTTTTAAAAAGTTTTTTTTTCCTATCTATATACGTTCACATCTGTATGCCGTTTTATTACTTACTGTTGCACATACTTGGTTATAAATTTGTCTAACTGTGCGTTTGGAAACCAAAAATGTTTTACTGCATGTTAGAGAAGAGAATATTAATATTCAGGATAATTTATCATTCTTTCGTGCAGGTATTTTATTAAAACTGGGCAGATAGAAACTCTGTTTTCTGTACATTAAGTCAGTCATGTGCTACCTTTGGTAGACTGAATGAAGAGAGTATTGTAAAGTGTTAGATTAGGTGATTTTTTTTTTCATTCTGTAACACTGTGATGTATCAAAATGACATCAGAAATACAAAGCTTTCTCTCACACTCATTGTGACAGCAAACACGCATTTACTATGTCACAGTATTAAAGCAAACCACCAAGGAGAAAACACTTCCAGTAACAGAAAACAGGATTTGTGTGAAAGGGATGATGGAAAAAACTAAGTGGTCGCAGTTTGTGATGTTAATAAAAAGGAAGAAAATTGTGATCTCTGTGTCAGAAGGAAAATGGTAAAATAGAAACATGAGGAAAACAGGTCACTGGAATATTGATGTTTCTGTGGGACGCTTCAAGACTTAATACTGTGCATGCACATGTATCGGTGTGTAATTTTTCTGTGCTTATTACATAAGGCAACTGTCTTACATAGTATTTGCCAACAGCTCCCAAACTTGGCCTGGGTCTACAGGTGATGTAAGTCTGTTGTCTTCTTGATGTGAAATGTAGTTATCTCAACTCGCATCTGCTGAGCATATGAGTCCTAAGGCGAATTTGTTTCACAACCAGTTTGAATTATATTGACCTCTAAGAGAAACACATAGAGTCATCATTTGTGAACACAGACTGTGAAAACAGGATCCTTATTTGATCTCCAAACTGTAAATTAATGCTGCAAATAAAATTATTTTAATTATTATACTTACTGAAGTATAATAACTGCACGGGAGACATTTCTTTTGAAATATCCTCCTGTGTTCTTAACAAACAAAGGATTTATATTAAAGCCATGATGAAAATATAGTTATACTCTCTTCTCTAAGAAATGGATGGAGATAAATTCTCTTTATTAGGACTAGAAGGCTATGTAGAGAATTGCATAATGGAAAATATTTGTTTCGTTCCAGAGGGAACACAAAAATGGTGCATGATAGATGTATAAAGACGCAGCACAAGACAGAGAAGTGTCTAAATGCAGCTGAAATTTGGTTTATTAAATCAAAAAATACTTCCCTTCATAAAGGAGAATTACATTTTTGCCATCCCTCGATCAGAAAAATGTGTCTGTATCAACCAACCCAGATTGATCTGTGTCTGGGGGGAAGTGAGCACTGGGAGCCATGGGTGTTACCGCCATGAAAATGAAGAGTGCATGAGAAACCGTTTGGAGAACATATTTTCAGGTCCTTCTCTCAGCAAAGCCACGCTCTTTCCATGACGAAGAGCATCTCTATGAGATGCAAAGAGAGAGAATTACCTTTTTTTGTTTGGTTGTTTTTTTTTTTTTTTTGAGGATTCTCTCTTCATAACAGTCCAACTACCAAATATCATGTTTCAGGCTGCTGTAATTCCATATTGTTCATTTGAGAGCAAATGAGTCTTCTGTGACAGGCCAAAACGTGGCTCAGCCTTGAAGAAAGAATCCAGCAGGATGTTCTTCTGCCTTGGCTCATCCCTCTTCTGGGAGGGGGCTTAGATGGTGGGACGAGTGGCTGATTGGGTTAGGGAGCTCTTTGTTTGTTTTCATCAAGCAGAAATGAGTTTGGAAGAAGTTGATTTGATCCTGACAGGATTACAACTGTCAAATGCATATCAAAATGTTTTCCTATCTTATATTATTTAACTCAGAATATAATAATGTAATTATTTTGACATGAAAACGTTACCTACTGTGGTATTTTCACTTATCTTTAAATAGACATTTTCACTTTGTGAGAGATGCATGCAGTAAGACAAAACAAAAAATGAATAAAAAGGAGTGAGTGACAGCCTAAGCTAGTTTATTTAGATGGTAAAAACAAATAAAATTTGATGTTAATAGCATTTTACAGATGTGGAATTAAAACATTTAACTAGTTATAGTATTGTTTTATATTTATGGTGTAACAATATATGTTGCATAAACAGCCAGCAAAACGTAACAGTAGCAAGTTTATCAGATTAATATTTTTCTTAGAAACTGTGTTATGTATTTTAGGGGGAGGACAAAGCTTTAAAGGAATCCTTTAAAATATGTTTTGGTTTTATGCTGTTCATAAATCATACAGATCTGTGTTCACCTTAAGTTAGACTTGTTTTGATTTTTTTTTTTTTGCTAGATGTGAGCCTGTAGTTTAAAACATCCTTAATGAAAAATAGTTCACAGTGAGTGACCAAAACAAATACAGTTAATGTACTTACCAAGAGCATTAGCTACTATGCTTTTGAACAGTAGTGGTAAACTAGTCAAGACCTCAATGTAGAAAATTTTTATTATTTCATACTTCAGATTTTTTATTGTGCAGGAATCAATGGTTTTGAAATTGGTTATCATGCATGCAATTTCATGATGACTTGACATATAATTCAATTGTTTCAAATATTACTTAATTTAGAAAGTCAAAAGTGTAGCATCTAGATTGGAAACAAGTATGTCCATAGTTTTGGAAAAGCAGCAGATGTTGGAACATGAAATGCAAGCATTCAGTGAAGTACAACTGCTGCAACTCTTCTAGTAGTTGCATTTAGAGAGAGAGAAAGAAGAAGAGGTTCTTAGCTGAAGGTTTAGTTTTTGAAAGTCTGGATGCAAGTTTACAAACACTATTTCTATTTTTTCCATTTCTGTTCTCCAAAGATTTATCAGCCGTTTCCCGGTTTAAGCCATGCTTCAGGTACCACAGTGATGCAAGTAGCCATAAAGGCGACCTGGTTATAAGGACACAGCAAAAATAACCACATTTTCTTAGTGTTTCCAGGAAAGGAAAACTGTGATATTATTCAGAAATTGCAGGGAAGTGTCCATGCCTTTTTGAACTTTTGAATACGATCCGAAGTCTTTGTTTTGGTTTGGTTTTATTGTATTGTTGTGGCAAATTTTGAACATGAAAAGTATTCAGTCAGGAGTTCCTGTTTAGACAAAACATGCGTTTTATTTCAGTATTTAGTCTATTAACATACGAGCATGCCTGTGTTTTCTAGCAAGTACCAAAAAGGATGCTTTTTGTCCTATTGTGGCATTTACCACTAGGGATTTTTTGATACATACATGTATTCTCTGTCCTGCTAGTGAATACTGAGGCTGCACTGACCCATAGGGTGTGGGTAACCAAGTCCCAAATCTTCCCTGTTGTAAGCTGTTCCCCCAGCACCCATTTTTGCCATGGTACCCGTGGGTTTTGAGGCACCTGAGATGGGGCTGGCTGCTGCTCTCACCGCTTCTCCTTCTCCAGGTATCTCTGCAGCCTTGTCAAAAAGGTGTTCCGCTCATGTAGGTCCTGGGTTTGCTCAGCTCTTCCAACGCGAAAGTGTGTTTCAGAAAGCGAGGGTGTTCCTGAGTGGGAAGGGAAGCAGTTCAAGTTATGACAGCCACTGTAGAATGTTTGGTTTTTGATGATCATCAGGGTAGATCTCTTTTTTTTTTTTTTTTTTTTTTTTTGAGAAATTATAGGCATGCTGGGCTTTCAAGAGCTCTCGTCTTCACCCCCCTTTTCTTTTTTTAATAGTCTTACTGTTCAGAGATCCTTTGGAAATTGCTTTCAGCTTTCTGCTGCCATTGGTGTCCATTGTCACCTGCTGCACGCTTTAGACCCGTGTCCTTGCAAGGACTGAGATGCTGGCACTTTACTGCCATGAAAGCCCCAGGCCTGCCATTGGGTTCGCATCCTTCCCCAAAAAATAGGTGCAAAATGAGAGTAACGATACACGTGGACTTTACAAAGGTTTTATGAGCATAAATGAAAGGAAGGAAAGATATAACCACAGATTACCACTGGATAAGATAAACAGGTAATTACCATGGTAAAGCTTTATGTTGCACATTTGTACATTAGGATGCCTTTCAGTTACTTGTCTGTGTGCCTCTGCCCTGACTGTAGAAACAACATTAGTGGTTCAGCATTGCACTTCAAAAACTGTGGTGCACTTTGAGAGGATTTGAGTTCTTGAGGACTTTTTGTAACATAGCAATCATAGAGTAAACCCTTCTGTTTCATGGGGGAGGGAAGGGTTGTGGGTTTTATTTAAAGACCTTCCAGTTGTCACATCAATATCCATGGCACTGTTGGTACAGTAATCAAGGGCCCAACAAAATACAAATACTAAAGTAACTTTTTATTAGGCTGTCATAGGGATTCACATGGGGGTTTTTGTTGAATGGGTCATGTTTTATAGAGGAAAGGGGATATGTCTGTTCTGAATTACACGAGGAAAGCATTAGTGCAAAAGAAGAATAAAGACGTAAAGAACAAGCAAGATGTACGCAGTGAATTTGACCAAAAAATAATCCTAAAGTTCACAATACAGAAAACACAGGAGAGAGCCCTGAGAAACAGAAATGTTGAAAGATTTGGAGAGGCAACAATAAATGAAACTAATTTGCAGTACACTTTGATGGTGAAATAGTTCGTTGCAACACATAGCCTTTATTTTTATGGGGTTTTGTAAACCCAGTGAAGTTAAAATTAGGTCCTGCATTTCCAGTAGGAGCTCTCCAAACTTTGGATTTCATTATGATTGTACTTGTTATCCTGTGAGAAGTTTTTCTTGATTAGGGAAGCGTTAAATAAGATCTATATGTATCTATTATTGAAAACCATTGCATGATCATAGGCAGAGCCTTAGAATGGCATTAGTCATCTTTGAAAGAATTCTAGAGTTGGCTCAGTTTGAAAACAGATCACTTTGTATCGTCTCGTTCTGTATGTGTAAAGCAGGGAAGAGACAAAGTCTCTGGAAAAGTATCTGGTAAAGAATTCTTCTTTTGTTGTCCTCCAAAGATAAAATATGATTTGGGAGGAAGTGTCTCTTTGCAGAAATCAGCAGTTTTACACATGGAGTACATCCTTCTTGGGAAGTTTCTTCAGCAGTTGCAAGCTGATGTTTTTGAAATGTCTGGAGTAGGCCAGTATCTCTGTTGAATAGTACATTTTTGAAGGCCATTATTATGATAAACCATGTTCTTAGCATAATTCAAATCAGTATATATATTTTGGTTTTAAAAATTGAGTTCTTTTGCAGACTGTGAACTAGAAATGGCACTAAGGAAAAAAAATACTGTTGAACTTACACAGAAATTTTTACATTTAAAACTTTCCAACAATGTGCATGCTTTGTGTAACCAACTGGGCCTAAGAGAGGCCCAAGAAGTGCCTGAAGGTCAAACAAACTTTTATTATAAAGCAAGGCTCTCTAGTGCACTATATCCCAATTATAAAGATAATATAAATTACCTCAGTGACAGGCCTTTTATATACAGTAAGAAACCACCCTTATCTTTTCAGCTGATACACATTACCTTTAAAAAAGAGAGTGAATGATGAGTTAGGAAATGAGCTGTGGTAGGCAACAGCAATGAGCTCAGGAATGAGTGGGGGCACATGTAAAAGTTTTCCTCCCTTTAGAGGAAATCCATCTGATGCTTTGATAGATGCAAATTGGGGAGAGGAGTGAACAGAAAATCCTTTATCTTTCCATGGGTAGGATTTTCCACTCAGCCATAGATGATCCACCACTGGATATGCCTCCCAAAGTGGTGTGTATATGGTGATATTTGAGACAAAATTTGTCACTCACGCTACACGTGCAACAGTGAGGTCCTAATAGAGATGAGAGATTAATACTGCTGTAGTATGAAATAGCTCAAAAAGCCAGAGGGTCACAGTTCAGTGAAGTGGCCAAGAGACTGCATACATCTCCCCTCTCTGCTGGCAATGGTGATATGCTTCACTAAGTTTTTCTGGTGCCAAGGCTGTAAGAAGTGGCACTTTGTGTGAACACAAGAGAGGTGAGATCCACTTCTGCACAGAAAATACCAGTTCAGCCTTAGCAAGAGAATCACAGAGTGACTGAGGCAAGGAGGCATCTCCAGAGATCATCTAGTCCAAGTCCTTGCTCAGAGCAGGGTCAGCCACAGCGGATTGCTCAGGGCCATGTGCACTTCGGTTTTGAGTATTTCTGTGGATGGCGACACCTCAACTTCTCTGGGCAGCCTGTTCTATCATTTGACCACCCTCACAGTAAAAAAGGAAGGTACTGTGTTTACGTGGAATTTCTTGTATTTCAATTTGTGCTCATTGCCTCTCAGTCTGTCACTGGGCACCATAGACAGGAACCCAACTCCCTCTTTACTGCCCACACCAGGTATTTATACAAATCGATGAGGTCCTGCGCCTTGACCCTTCTCTTCTCCAGACTGAGCAGTCCCAGCTCTCTCAGCCTCTCCTTGTATGATGGATGCTTCAGTCCCTGTAATTGTCTTTGTAGCCCTTTGTTGGACTCACTCCAGTAAGTCCATGTGTCTTGTACTGGGGATCCAGCACTGGACCCAGCACTGCAGATGTGTCTCACCAGGGCTGAGCAAAGGAGAAGGGTCACCTCCCTTGACCTGCTGGTGAAGCTCTGGCTAATGCAGCCCAGGGTGCTGTTGGCCTTCTTTCCTGCAAGGGTTCATTGGTGATTTATATTCAGCTTGTTACATACTCCTTAGCTTGTTACATAGGTACTTGAATATATAGGAACTGTGTGAATAGAGGCTCTGCTGCTCAATTTCTGTCTATGTAAAGCAAAGCAAGCCTTCCACACCAAATATCACTAGCGGAGGAAACTCCCTGCAGAGGAACGTGTTTCATCTCTGCTGACTTTGAGGTCTCAAAGTTCACGCACTTGTATGTGAATTTATCAGCCTCTGCTCCTTTGTATAGTGGGCAGAATCAGCTAATCTCATCTTTACTAGGCTGATATGGATCACACCTGAGAAATGCCCTCTCTTTGCTTCATTGATTATAAAGGAGATCCAGAGTGACTAGTTCAGATCTAGAAAGTAGCAGTACTGGAAAACTTACACCAGAGATGTGGTCCATGAATTTACCGTGTTAGATGCCAAATGTGGAAAATTGTTACCTCACTCCAGTCACCTCAAGGCTTTTCATCAAAGAACGAAAAAATAACATCAAAGGAGTTCCCTTTATCCTCCAGTTACAGCCTCTGTTGACTAAAGCAAAGTGAGAAGAGCATGTTGCTCTGAAATAAACTGTTCCTGCATCCCAGAATAACCTATTTCTAAAGTATACACAGCTATTTGTAAAGACTTGAGGAAAGGCATCTAGCCATAAATGTTAACCATGAGGAGGCAGAATGCCGTAACTCCCACCACTCCTTCAGAATAGTCTGTCGTGAGGTCTGGAAACCAGCCTGTTAAAAATCACTTTCAGAACAGAGTTCTGACTTCTGTCATGGGAGCAGGCTGTTGTTTTGTGGTTATTTGTAGAGAAGCAGAGGGTGTGATTCTTCTAAGCCCCTACTGTTTTTCAAAAGGACAAATCTAGAGACAAAACTTCTTGCATGGGGTCGTTTGGAAGTTAATTTACAGTCTTCAAGGTGAATAGCAATTATCTATTAATAGCTATTCTTTACCCACAAAAGAGTTTAGCAGTTAAAAGCAAACTCCATCAACCTCTGATTTTTCATATTGAGTAAATACAGGGATTTTGGTAACTCCAGACGAAGTTGTCCTGAGGAGGAGTTTAATAACCTACAGATCATAGCACATAATCTTCTTTCTGCTTGAATTTCAAGAATGAAAAAGGAAAAAATAGGTTTACAAAGTTGATGTAAGAAAACCATTCAAAATATATTTCCTTATAACAAAGCAGCCTCAGATAATCTGTTATTTTACTTGTAGACCCTCTTTAAGGAGGGTGGAAGACAAAAGGCACGCACAGATTTTAAAGTGTATCAAGTTGGTACACTAAGATCAAAGGCTGTGTCTGCATGAGGGACTTTGCACATTCTCTTCCAGATCAGCTGCAACATCAAGGACAGGAAAATCTGCAAAGCATTTTGTTCGCCATGTGTTCAGTCTCCTGTCATCTGCTAATGCAGTCTTTGTCAGAAGGTACTTAATGTTGTGGTACCCAAGTAACCTGCTTCCCTGTTTCACGTCCATTGTTCTGCTGAATACATATCTCCTATAGGCCTTGTTCGAAATTGCTGACTTTTCACAAATTGGAGATGATCAGCAGGCGTGCTTCCTCAGGGGGAAAAGAAAAAAACATTATTGACATCTTCATAGTGAGGTTGGTTGCATCATTGGGACAGAGTATATTGGTGTGTCCTTGATGTATATTGGCAGCCAAGCCTCTGATGTCTCACTGTTTCAGAATGGCCAGTCTTAACGTTGCCGTTGAAGGGCAGGATGGAGGATACGAACCTTTGCAGGTCGTATGAGCAGGGGTCTGCGAAGAGAGAGAATTTGCTGACTCCTGTATCAGAATAGCTGCAGGCGTGTGTTTTTTCCACTTCTATAGTGTCTTGTGATTAATTATGAGGACTTAGGAGGAGCACACAGGGGGAAACAGGAAAAGTTGTTTAAAAATATTAAAATGTTTGGTTTTCATTTTCTTTTGAAGTTGGCCAATGTGCTAAAACAGAATAATACATTTCTTACTGTGACTCTGTGCTAGGTTAGAACAGAGGTGATGTTCCCAAGTGCCAAACCCTGGTGATTCTTCATCTTCTCAACTGCATTTCCCCAGTGCTGCAAGTTAAAGTTGGCAAGGAGTAGTTTGTTGGGTTTGGTTGGTGAAAAGCTTGCTTTTCAGGAGCTTTGCACAAGTTGCTTCCCTGAAAAAGGCAGAAGTTTCACCAGGAGTGGGCAGCAGTTACTTGGTGGCTTCCCATGTGCATTTTGTGAAGTATGATTAATTATTTCTCAGATTCCTTCATCTTTTATAAAGTCTAATTAAATTAGGAACAGGTAACACAGTTTGCCAGCAATGGCTTCTTTTTGTACCCCAGTTAATCTCATAGCTATGAGGATGACTGTACTGAAAGCGTTCCCTTGCAGTTAGCATGCAGGACCATGACCAAGGTTAGTAACAGTGGAGTATTTCAACTCTTGTCACTCTGTCATGTGGCAGAGGAAAAGACATCCCTCTTTCAGTCTATGCTGGGATGGTTCTTGCATTTCATTTGCGCTGTGAACGTACAGAGTTTGTAAACCAACATCTGTAAACCAGTGGGTACGGGAGAATTGGATGTTCCTGGTCCCAGGTACTAGTGGTAATGAACATCAGGTGACTGTAGCACCAACAACTCATAAAGGCAGCTGTTCAGCTGTTTTCTGAGGTTTGACTCTATAATGCACCCAAGTTTTCTAAGGGGGAATAAGTAATTATTAACTACAAGTCTGACGGGAAAAGGGGAAAAAGTTAAAGTTTAAAAAGGAAGAAAAAAATTTTTTTGCACATGAGTGTATCCAGGAAGAGCAGTATGTTGGCAGTTTCTTTTATTGTAATACATAGCTTGAAGGTGCATAGACAGCATATGTACCTGTAGATATATTTACTTGTATGTACCTACAGATATGGGTCCCCTGCAAGCAAGTACTGCAATATTTTGGTTTGGTTTTTTTTTAGAGGATGTTTTAAGACTCCTCTGCACATGGTCTGAAATAATCCTGTGTTGTGCAGCCATTCCAGAAATTTATCTAAGCAGCCAGGTTCTGTGGGATTTTTTTCTGGAATTATGTATATCACTAAGAATTATACATTTGTCTTGCTCCTCACAGTCAGATAAACATCTAATTTAAGGTGGGCAGGGGTTTATTAAATGTTTTTATGTTTGGAGTTATAGTGTGTTCCCTTTCCAGATGGAAAGGAGATATGCTGCTTTTTCATCTTACCTTTTTTCCTGGTGCTTTGGGGACCTGTTTTGTCTCCTAATGTGTAAAATATTGTGTGGGAAGTAGGTGAAGGTGAGTAAGGCTGAAAATGACAGTGAGTTAGATCACAGACATTTGAATCTGTCACAAAAGCTCAAATTTAAAATATGTATTGTTATAATGTTGATATGTAGCTAACAGTCTACAGCTTAACTTGGGATAAAGCTATTATCAAATACTTGAACAAAGTCATGAGTAGGTTGTGCCAAGCGTTCATTAAATATAGATTTATCTATTAGTATTTCAAGCCTTTTAGTATGGATTACCTCATGAGGTGGTTGTTCTTTGAGCAAGGGTGTGGGCTTTGTGGTTTCATCAGAAGCAAAGTAAAGCAACAGTATTTAATTTGGCAACCTGCTTCATCCAAAACTAGATCACAAACAGCATTTTTATTTTGTTTATAGCTGATCTTCTGTGCAGCAACAGGTGCTTTAGTCTGTTGTCATCCTCCCTGTTTTAGTGACTGTTTTTGACAGACCGGTTTGTTTTCAGATGTCTTGTTTTACTTGTGCATGTGCCGTCCTTGTGCCTGATGTTGTAGAAAAGTCATTTCCTCAAATCGGCGATGGTAACAATTTGAGTAAGTAAATGGCAATTGAATTCCAAGTCTTCCAACAGCACCGATGTGCTGATGCACCAGATCATCATTCTCCAGAAAAGGCTTGTCTACCAGTCGTCTCCTGTTAGAGCTTCAGATATGTTTTGGCTAATTCTGCTTGATTTGAAAGGCTTTCAAAAATTTCCTCTCATGCAGATGCTAATTAGCAGTTGACTGAATGGCTACAGTCTGGTAAGGTGCCGTTCCATTTGTAAGTTAGTTTCAGTCTCATTAATCAGAACTGGTTTCAGTAGCTTCTGAGAAAATGTTCTCAGCCAGAGAAAAATGTGCAGCCTCCAGGACCAAAATCCCCAAAGTTAAGGTATGGCAGGCATGACAGATACGATAGATAAGACAACATTGCTCTCAGTATTTTTTGAGTGGGAAATAATGAGATCTGGTATTTTTAATTACGTGAATTACATGGGAGCTTGTTCTGCTTTTGAAAGCTTGTATTCTTTGCATATGACAGCTTTATACTAAGTTATTAGTAATTCGTGGACTTACTTGATTGCAGTCAAATATGCATATTTAATATGTGCGAGGACTCATAAAAATCCATTTAAATATGAAATACAGTTGAAACACCTCATAAAGAGCAGTCCAACCTACAAAATCGAGTTACAATGGGTTATTGCTGTTAGCACACCACCCAAGTGCACCTTTTTATTAGAGATTTGACCTTTCTATTTGAATTTCCTGGCTTTTGTGATTTTAAGCAATAACTGGATATTTGAGATGCTTTTACTAGGAGAATTCCTTTCCACTATCCTTTTTAATACTGCAGAGATTTAACTGATTTTGAATATTTTAAGAGTTTCTGGTTGTGTAAAAGCCGATTAATTGCTTTTGAAAGCAGGCCATGTTACCAGCTGTTGATAGGTCTGCTTACATCTCTTTTCAGTGTTTTTGTGAACAACTGATCAAATTAGATTCGTCACTCTTGGCTTGTGGTGATTTTAAATTGAAATGGAATACATTAAAGCAGCCAACCACACTGATTATATTGCAAGCCTCATTTAATTTCATACATTCACACATTATAGTGAAAAGCGGGATTTTTTTAAATGCGTGATTGTGACTGCGCCTTTAGCGACTCCAAAGGTCATCTGTAATCGGTGCATAATTTATTAGTGTTAGATATCTGATTTCTGAAAGAATGTTTCACAATACTACATATACATTAAAGGTGGAGAGTGAAAAAATCCGATCGTTACATTTCACCGATAACGCTGTTCTTGATACCATCCAAGGCCTTACTGGTCAGTAGGCTGCTGCACTGAAACCTTCCTACATAATTGGAGAATTGTTATCCATAGATCACAGAACTGTCCATTCTGAAACACTGAGGCACTGGGACATACACCAGCTATTATAGAAAGGGCAGGGTGGTGCCATGATGGTGTTAACCAGGGCGCTGTGGTTCCTTCTTCCAGGTTATCAGATGAGAATATTTTACTGCAGTGGTCACAATAATAACAACACACATTTCTTAAAGCTTTTCCTCACATTTCATTAACTGGCGTCTTCTTATAACCTGCGGGAAGCTTGGTAGAATCTTCTAGTTGAGAGTCAATAAAAATGCTGACAGAATAAATTTTTACACAAGCTCCCTGTATCCCTCTCCTTACTGTTATCTTTGAAAATAGATCTGTCTGTTATTCCCCTGTACTTGCTTAGATATAAATGTCTTGAAAGTTAACATAGTGAATACTTGCTGTTTGCAAAGTGGTATCAGTTTAAATTCACATTTCAAAGCCAATTTTTCAGGTTTGTGCACAGCTTAATGCAAAAGAACAGTAGTTACACAGTAGCTTTCAAGAGGAATTCTTGTATTATTTTCGAAAAATATTGCTTAGGCTTTTAATGCAATTTATGCACAGAAAAATTACTACTTATTCCAGCATTTTGAATATACTTTACAGTGCTGGATGCATTGTTCCAAGTGCAACTATTTCCTTTTCCAGAAATCTTTTGGGAAAGTAGTAGATGCACCTTATACACCTTAG
This sequence comes from Caloenas nicobarica, assembly GCF_036013445.1. Classification (NCBI taxonomy): domain Eukaryota; kingdom Metazoa; phylum Chordata; class Aves; order Columbiformes; family Columbidae; genus Caloenas; species Caloenas nicobarica. The sequence continues at coordinate 110,770,288 of NC_088245.1, forward strand.
TGTCCAGACAGAGCTTGCTAATCCAGGCAAAAGTCAAGGCATCGGTCACTTGGTTTTTACCTGGATGGTACCAGTGCTGGGTCGGGCTGGAGTTCCTCCGTGTTAGCTTAGTCCCTTGATTTACCAATAGCCAACTGGATCTGAAGCAAACGTTTCCTTTAAAAAGGTTATTGTGGTAACTTTGTCAAATTAGGTTTCATGCCAATCCTCAACAGCTTAAAGTTAACACTAGTTAGCGTTTTCCCCTTAATTCAAGTATGTAAGTGTTATTTTTATACTTTTTGAAGAAAAGCCACTGCAGTGGCTTCTGTGGCTAAAAGATAACAGTTAAACTCTCAGAAATGTTTCGTTTCTCTTCAGGTTTGCTCCTCTAAGAGACCCATGACCAAGATATGAAACTGGACTTAGCACAGAATACTGATATGCAAAGACAATACGCCTCATACATGTCACTAAAGGAGCTCTAGCCTTTGTGTCACCCATACAGCAGCAGATATCACAAGTTGTGAGATGTTTCCAGTTTTCTAAATAACTTCAGTGTCTCCAGTGCGTTTTTGTGGTTATTTATCAGTTGTCTCCACAGATTTTTATGGCTTAGACTTCGATTTTTTTTGTCACCAGACTTCAATTCTACTTGCACTCAAAATTCTTACTTAGCTGTGTTGTATAAATCCATTCTTGGAATAAATTGCATCAGTGACATATATGACATATCTAGATGCTGTCTACTGGCTTCTTCACAATCTCGTTTTGGTTTTTTGTTATTTTAAAGTCTGGTTTGTTAAGAAATGCCGTGGTCAAGAAAAGAGTGAAGCTGACATCTGATTGACATTTCCTTTAACATAAATACCAAAATGGAAGCCATGATATTTAGATATTCTCATAAATTGTCTTAGTGGTCCAGTATAATTTATCTTCACAAATGGTAAACAACACAGTAATTATCTTATTGTGCTGCAGGGTTTTCAGAGACTTGTTTCAGGGTGCCAGAAAATATTTAGCATCTATTCAAGAAATTCTTTTAAGCGTCCGCTGATGATGCATAGAGTAGCTCATTGATTGTGTTTGTGCTCAAAAAACACATACTCAGTTGGAAAAACAAAAAAAAAAATCAGGGAAAAAAAAGTACTGATTCTTTTGACCAAGAATTGCCCATATTTCTGAGTAACACTTTTGCAAGTTTAGGAACTCATGCTCAAACCTATGGTATATCTGTGGATGAGCTTACAATCACTAGCAGAAACAGAGTTAATAATGCAAAAGGCACTAGCCATTACAGAAGTGTAAGTTAATTGTTAATATAGACAAGAGCTTTCTTATCCACTTCTCTTTCAGACAGGCACAAAACATAGCAAAGGAGGTGTTCCCAGGGCAAAAGTATTCTGTCCATTTTAAATGTGAATATTAAATGCCTTGAGCAAAACTCCTTGGTCAAAAAGTCTCTCAAACTCTTGTGTGTCTTCTCGAGATGCATTCTTCTGTCCAGGCCTTTTCTGACCAGCATAGGTCCACATCTGCGATTTGGGTATCTGAACTATAATTTTGAATATAGGACTTTGACTGGTGTACTGACCAAAATGTAGTGTGAGCACAGTATATGAGAATTCCTATGGAGGATACTTAGAATTCCTGGAGGCTTAATGGGGATTTTGGGAAGCAGTTGCCAATATCAATCTAAGGCCATAATATTTACTAAAATCTAATGAACTGTATTAGCCAGTTCTCAGCACCGATTCTGAGGCTTTTCCCTTGGTCCAAAGTGTTCATGTTCTTTCCTAGAGCTGATGGCTCTATATATTTGTATGTTTTTTAATCATGTCAATATTTCTTCTGTTTAGATGAGTTTCAGCAATAGTAGTTTTCTGCAAGGATGAAGTTCTAATTGTTATCTTTGCACAAAGTTTGCAATTAGACACAAAAACATTATTTTCTTCAGTGTCACAAATCCAAAGCATTTCTAAGAAAACATTTGCATCTGTTGTCTGCAGAGCAACACATTTGTCTGATGGAGCAGGCTAGAAAGTTCATTTTCCTGCTCAGTTCCTCCCATCTGAATTGTGGAGTGCTTAGTCATCTGAACCTGTGATTGTGTAGTGGATTATGTATTCTAAAAAACATTATAGTTGTGAGTAGTACCTGGTATCGTCAAAAGATCTTCACAGTTTCTGTCTCATGAAAAAAGGCATATTTGTATTAGTGAAGACAATTTCAGTAGGCACAACATGCTTACATCTTCCATGCCTCAGAACAAAACTGAATTTAAAAGGAATCATTACTTTCTGTGATCTCCAACCAATTATTATTTCACTAGGCCTTCACATCCATCTTAACCCTAACGTTTTTCCTTCCCCCTCAGTAAGCAATGACATTCACCTTGTGTACCATAATGCATCTTGCCCATTTCATTGTCTATGAGATCATCTCTTACTGAAGATTTAAATGCAGTAAAAGGTAGGATATTGCAAAATTTTAGCATTAATATCACAAGTTTTTTTCTCACCTTGAGTTTCCCTGCCACTTGTCTTCGGTGTGCAAGCTTGACCTTAACCAGTGTGGCTGTATCCTCGTAACTGCTGGTTTTGTTGCAGGTGGTGAAGAAGGCTACAGTAAAGACTGGTAGGCTGGTAGTATTGTAGAAGACAGTGCCCCATCAGTGTGCAACAGTGTGAAATGGTGTTCACCTGCTGAATGTGCTCAGGTGAGGAGTGCCAAGACTGCCCATGGCAGGCAGACACCTATGTGTAGCTCAGTAAATTAGACAGTGCTACATGCTTAAACGTCTTTTTAGGCTGTTACAGCTTCTAAAAGGTTCACATGGGTTCAAAAAGTAGTTGGAAGCATTTGTGAAAGGAAAAATCGACCCAAGTTACTCTGCACTGGGAGAGCGCCGTCAGTTCAGGAAGCTGCTGGGCATTCCACGTTGCTGGAAGCTGGTTTCATAAGCCAGAGCTGTGTCACTGCGAGATTGTGTTGTTCATCCAGGGTATCCGCTTTTCTTCTCTCCAAGGCAGAATTTGAGGCTAGATGGACCTTTAGTCAGACCAAATGTGTCCCCTTTCTGTTTGCAGTGTGTGCATGCTGTATCATGAAACGTTCCCATGCTGTGAAGAATAGAACATCCTATAAAAGGAAAATGGATGCGTAGCCTCATGAGTAGAAGATGTTGCTTTCCTCGGCAGTGTTGTGGGATCAGCAGGGCAACCTGTAACGCGTTCTTCCCTTTGCGAAAGCTGAATTGTCGCTGCAGTGCAGCTCCACGCTTGCGGGATGCGACAGCTGAGAGTGGCCTCACCAGCCCCACACAACTGCTGAGAGCAAAAGCTGCCGGGGCGTGTTAAACCCACTTCTTATTTCCTGCAGAGCATGTGGCTGCCTGATTCATTAATACGCTGTGAGCAGTCATGTTGCTTTCTAATCTTAATTTTTATTTAATCAGTGGCACTAGGAATTTGACTAGCTCAGCTGCTATTTAAAATGTATATGAAGGTAGTTTGCCTGTTGCAGAGAGTCAAGCCAGGTAGTCAAGACGAAAGCGGCAGTAAAAGGCCATGACCATTTGCCGCTCCCTTGGAAAGTGTTGTTGGTCTTTGCACCTTATCTTCGGCATTCTCTTTGAGCAGCCAGTCTGTCGGCTGCAGTAAATCTTCATTGTTTTCAGTCTTTTCTTTTTAGCGAATGTCAAAGCAACAACTAGTCATCGAGTACCTAATTGGTGTAGATGCCATGTCAAATGAAAGCAAGGTAGAGTAGCAGACTCTTCTTGAAGTTTCATTTTAAGCTTTCTAATTCAACTTTTAAGAAATTCAGCCAATTCTGTTGATTAATTAATGTTTATAAATATGTAAAGTGTGTAAAGGGTGAGTGTCAGGAGGATGGAGCCAGGCTCTTCTTGGTGACAACCAATGATAGGACAAGGGGCAATGGGTACAAACTGGAACACAAGAGGTTCCACTTAAATATGAGAAGAAACTTCTGCACGGTGAGGGTGACAGAGCACTGGAACAGGCTGCCCAGGGAGGTTGTGGAGTCTCCTTCTCTGGAGATATTCAAAACCCACCTGGACGCCTTCCTGTGTAACCTCATCTGGGTGTTCCTGCTCCGGCAGGGGGATTGGACTAGATGATCTTTTGAGGTCCCTTCCAATCCCTAACATTCTGTGATTCTGTGATTTTTATCTTGGTTTTACATACCACATTTGAAATGTGCAGATGACTCTTTTATCCTATGCTACATATCTGATTTTACTGTTACTATCAAAAATAAATTTATCGCTTTCAGCAAAATTAAGATGAATCAATACTTGATCTAACTACAGAGATAAGGTCTTAATTTCAGGATCCAGGCCCTTTGTGTTCTTTCCTCCCTCTCTGGGAGGGAAGAACTGGGGCTTTCACCCTCAAAGACTTGTGAGCTTTTGATGAGACTGAACACTGCCCAAATTTAACTTGTATTGAAACTGTTAAAGTGCCTCACTGAGGATGATTTACAATAACTCTGTCTTGAGCATCTTCAGCAGTAGAAGAGGAATGTTTTATGTCATCAAAAAATGCCAGCAGAGGCATCTCTGAAACAAAAACTGGAAATGTAGTATACTAGTTTACCTCTTCTCTCAGAAGGCTGGGTTCACATCATTAGTTATTATTTGTATTATGCTGCTATCTAGAGGTCTGATGCACCACAAATAGGCAGTTTTGAAGACCGCACCTGCCTATGGAATTCGCAGTCCAAGAGAAGCAGTAGGTCAGAGGAAGAGGTGCCATCAAACCTGTTCTACAGACAAAAAATGAATCCTGAATTAATTCAGCAACTGGTCTAGTAAAATGTTGGAAAGTGATGGCAAAGCTGAGTGTAGCACCTACATCTTTTGCATGAAGATTCAGTGCTCAGCAGCTGTAAAAGCAGCATGAATAGTCTGTCGTTTTTATTTCTCTGATGATGCAGGTAAAGCAGGAAGCTGGTAACGTCTTCCAGATGAGGATATCTCAGTTTCATGAGCACTTGCAGTAGAGGAATTTATATTAAGCTTTAATAATTGTGAAGAACTGTGAATGCTTTTAGGCAAGTCTTGCTAGCAGATATCTTTGTTACATTTTTCTAATTTATTCCATGGGTTTTGTTCACTCCTTGACTTGTCTTTGGCCGTCTTGACTTTGGTCAAGTTCTGTTTGTTGATGCTGTGGGGTTTTCTGTTTATTTGCTTTTTTTGTTTTTAGACTTCTTCCCACTTGACCTTGATTTTCAACCAACGCATCTCTGAACTGCCTTTTTAAAGGAAAATGCTTCCCAGTATTTTCATTTTTGTGAGATGTATTCTTTTTAATTAACTCCATCTAGAATTCAGTCGTGCTTGCACACGTCAGAAGCTGTACAAAGCCAAGTCTCGTTTTTAACAGGCTTGCATAACCCCAAACCAATACATTTTAGTTCTGTTTCTCTACAAAGAACTGTGTCATCTGTCTTGGCAACTGGTTAACCTAAGGAAAATCAGTTTCAGGTTTACCACGTCGTTCATCTCTCACTGCCGTCTCGTTTTTGCAACATGATTAGCATTTGGCCAAAAGGAAGAGTAAATTGATGATTGTAAAACAGCCGCTGAGACACTGAGAAAGCCAATAAGTATGTTTTCCTTTTGTAAAAGAATTCATTGGAAAACAGGAAAAGGAGGATGCAAGGCCAGTTACATATCATAGGAAAATGAATGTCTTCTGACTCTGCCATAATAAACATTTCCTCCTTCCCCATTTCTCCTAAGCAAATATACTCAGGGTACTCTTCAGTGATAGTATATATAAAGGATATCCTCCAAAAAGAGATTGGCAGGTTTAATTTGTTTGATGTGTGCAATCACAGTCCATGTTAAATTCAAAATGCTTGTCCAATCAACGATTCAATATAGAAAAGAGGCAGTAACAAGCATGCAGTATGCTGTAATAAAGAAATCTGTTGATTGAAAACAGTTTGTATATTTTGGAAATGATAGGGAATGTAATTGGTAAGAAAGAAAAGGATAGGACTTCATAAATAATAGGAAATAGAGCATATTTTTTCCACTGATAATGCTAACTCAATTTAACAATATTCCGGTGCTAAATTTTCCTGTTCAGTAAAATACATCTGGTAGATCTTCCAGTACTCCACATTTCATGATTAATGGAAGGAGCTCTTTATTTTGATGGTGCCAACTTTAATGTGTTGAATTTCAGCTATAATGACCATCTCTGTTTCTCTCATCTTTTCCTCTGTCTCCTAACCCTTTAGGTGGTATATATGAAGAAGGAGAGGATTTGGCAGGCAAGCTTCTCAGTCAGACATGACATTAAAAAGACAGCTATCTGAGTGCTTTTATGAACTTTCAGAGGCTATTTTGTAGGCTATGTAAGATGGATGAAAAGACCTCGATGTGTCAGCGTAACTTCAGTATGTCTTACAAACTCCAATGATTCTAAACCTAATCATAATTGAAGCTCAGGACAAGCTCAACAATTCACCCTTGTTCTGCACCACACCTTCTATATAGTTGTCCTTTTCTTTTTTTTCTGCAGTTCACTCTGAACTACTCTTTCTATTTATGGAGCAGTAAGTACTTGAACAGACTTTTAGCACATGGATCATATCTGTGCAGTCTTGCAGCACTGCCAGGCATGAAAATAGTGAGCTTCTGTAGACTCGTTCCTTTTTCTTAAATTTCTGAAGATCAGATCTCTGTTTTGTTTCTGATCTTCTGTGTGAGCATGTGTGTGTGCAAGCTTATATTGCGGTATTAATATATACTTCCAAAAAAATGTACATGTAGCTGCAGCTGTTTATGCAGTAATTGTTATGGTACTTTAAAACTCTTATAATCTAGGAGAAGGAAGTACTCGAGAGTCAAAAGCTAGGAAATAATACAGCTAACAATGCAATTTTTTGTGGGAAAGATTAATTTCTTATTTTCTCAATGATTTTATTTTATATTTTGTATTGAAATAATCTATTACTCACTGTGTTATATGAGGTTATCCAATATTTGGAGATAGAATTATACCTAAGTGGTCATGGTAGTTGTGGGAAATAAAATGTGTCAAACTGAATTTTTGTTCAAGTATTCTCATCTGATGATCATAAATATTATGACATTTGAAGAAGTGCTCTTAAGACTAAAAAAAAAAAATCTTTATATGCAAAAATATGAAGATCTCCGTACTAGTTTGAGCAGCTGGGCTATTTTGGACTACGAACTTGGGGCTGAGGAACCGTACACCTGCAGACAGTGATTTCCAGGAGGTGATGGGTGCCTGTAGAGTGGTAGCCACTACAGATAAATCCAACAGGATCTGGTGCTTGGTGCTAGAAACTAAGCTCACAGAAGTCTATTCCTCATCAAAGATCTACAAGGATGATGCGACACCCATAATGAATCTAGAATAAAATAACATCATCAGTTTTAAGGCATTTAAATTTACTGTACATGCTGTGGGCATATTGGCTTCACATGGGCAACCATCGTTCGTGCTTGTACAATTATATTCAAGGCTTCTTTTACTGAACTTTTAGGTTTGATACTTCCCTCCCAGGAGTATAAAAATTCATCATCATACACAATGAAGGTTTCATTCTTTCTCAAGAACTTCAGTCTGAATCTCAGAACCTCATCAAATATTTGTTCTGTAAAACCTCGTGTTCAGAGCAAAGATTATTTTTTACATAAACCTGAAGTGCAGAAGTGATAATAAATGTGATTTACAATGAGCAAAGCACAAGTTATTTTTTGCTCACAACTTTTAACCAGTCATCAGTATGGTTGGGATGTTGCTGCTGGTTGAAAAGTAGTCATGCAAGGCTGTCACTCAGAACAATACTTGCAAGGCTGTATTGAAACCCTAGAGAGACTGGAGACTTCTCTCCAGTGGATAGGTGTTTTCTTGGAATCACAAAGTGCGATTTCAAATCTGCATTAATACTTTCAGACTAAACCTTTGAATATTGTAGCTCACTGCCAGTTAACATTTCTAGACAATATGTTAAAATGCGTGAAAAAGAATTGTTACTATGCCTAGTAAAATAGCTGTTTCCATTATCTTTGCTCTTTCTACATATGTCTCTTAAGAGAGAAATTCTTCCTCTGTATTTTGGTGTCAACAGTTTCCACTCTTAAATGATGGACAACAAGTTAACAACTTAAAACAGGTGTTGACAGTTCTTGAAAATGAAATAATGTTTAATGTAACCTCAAGTTTCTCTCTGATCTTTGACCAAACAATAGAAAAACCTTTAAAAGGAGGGGCCCTGTGCTGTCAGGCATGAAATTACATGGGGAAAAAAAATTAATCTAAATAGTGAGGGAGAAGTCTGGGTTCTCTTGCATGATATTTAGCAGCAATGGTAAGAAGAGGGATGTTTCTTTCTTTGTGTAATGTGCAGTAGTTACAATAAACACAAGATTTCCAAATCTCAGAGGACTCTCTTGACAGTTGCTTGATAACAGCTTTTTTCACTCCATAGTTTTGACAGTTTGTATGTGTTGCCATATCTAGTGTAAACTAAAACATCACTGTCATTCTGTTTTTCTTTCTTATGTGGCTTCTTTTATTTTTTTTCTGTCTTTAGGATAATGAAAAACATGGGCTTTTAATTTGTAGGCTTGAGGGAGACAAGGTGTGTGTGGAGAGTGGCATGTGTTTGAGTTTTAAAATATTCAGATTGAATACCTTTTTTTTTTCTCTTTTTTTTTACACTGTTTCTTAAAAGTTGTCTGTGTTTGTGTCCTCATTTTGAGTTGCTGTGTCAGGAAGCACAGGTTACATCTGAGTGTAACTGGACAGGCAATATGGAAACACTGCTGTACCCAGGAGACTTCTGTGTTCAGACTGATGTTGCACATTTTTATTGCGGTTTTCCTTTTTTATTCACACAGAGGTCCACAGAACTGCAACATATGGGTTAGCATCTCTTCCCAACCTCATGTGCCTTTACTTTCTTCCTCCCCCGTGTTTCTGAGTTAAATTGATGACAATATTGGAGTAATGCACCATTTTAGAAAAGCTGCTGGGAGGTGAATTTTGCAGGGAGGGACTTGCGGGCCGCCTGCTCGGAGAGGACACGGCCGACTCCAGGGGTACCCTGGTTTCTGCAGCTACTGCTCAGCTGGTTTGGTTTACCCCAGTGGATAATATGTCCCCAGGTAGAGAATGACTTTATTCCACCTTTTTGCCGATCCTTCTAAGGCTATTTTGTCATCAAACTAAATTTGCTTTAGCACAGCGAAGTGCCCAATGTCGTCATCTGGCATGTTACAGACAAATTCCAATTACTTTTCTGCTTCAAGCTATTGTTAAACACTACGAGCTAGCTGACAGTAAAATTATAAATACAGGTGTTGTCACACTACACTATAATCAGAATTTTAATTTGAATTTTCATTTGTAAAGCCTTTTTTAACATGAAAATGGGAATAGAATTAGTTTTATTGACAGTAAAAAGACATTTTGAAAGCTTCCTAAATCATTACCTGTATTTAGTAGTGGGAAAAAATTGTATATGTCCATATAAAAAGAAGAGTTTTATTATCACATATTTACTCATTATATTTGGTGGTAAATAAAACTAGGAAGATGTGTTTGACAAATGATTGATGTAACTCAGTACATTTTCACTTCATCAGAACAATAGACAGACATAAATATATATTTGCTTTTGTTTTGTTCTGCTATTACTAATGCAAGCCTGCGATAAAAATCTTCAAGCAAATTAAGTAGAGCCTGTTGAGTCTGCATGCAGTGCTAAACTTTTTATTTTGCAATTTTCTCTTCTTACATAGATTCATCATTCTTTGCTTTCTTCCCCCTTTTTTTTTTTCCTCTCCTTTTTCTTTGCTGGGTGGTTGGAGTGGTTCCCCCTTCTCAAGACCCTTTTTTTTTTTCCTCGAGGCATTTAGTGTCGTGTCTGCCAGATTTCAGTGATGAGCAGCGAATTGCTTTTAAAGTGGGCATTATGCCAGTTCAGCAGCACAATGGAAAACCAATCTTCCACCATTCTACTTTTGATGCTGTTATTGTAGCATTTTAGATAACTGCTGCCACAAAAAAAAAAAAAAAGATGTGCTCAATTGCTACCAGTTAGTCAAGTTAAATCCAGAGTAGCATTAAAATTACTCTGAAAACTGTTTGTCAGAGGTCATGTGCTGTCTGTGGCTACAGCACATAGGATAGATGTTCTGTGCTGTGTGGGGTTTTTTCTTTTTGCGTTATTATTACTGTGACTGACCAGCTCTCTAAATAGCCCTTCACTACCTGTTTACTTATTGTCTTCACCTCACTGCTGAAAATATGTGTCAAACAGAAATGTTGAAAAGTTTCTGTAAAGTGCTGAAAATAGCAGGGGACTGAGTTGTTCAGGGTGCTACGGTTTGTACAGTGTGAAAGCAAAAAAAAAAAAAAAAAGAGGGGGAGAGCAAGAACATAATTCTCTGGTTTCTGTAGCAAGATTACTGTTTTCATCTTTTTATCTTTACTTTTCAACCACTGAGTTCACTTTTCTATTTTTTTTTTTACTAGCACAAATGGAATTTATCCGCTTTCTCAGTCTCTTCCCCTTCAACTCCTCCTCCTCTTCCTCTTTATTCTGCTGGCTTTGCTTGTGAATGAAAGGGTCTGTTACCACCGCTGTAGGACAGGTGGCAGTTGTGATGGGGGGATTATAACACTAGGTGACTTTTAAATCAGTTGTTTTCCAGTAAAACACAAACAGGAATATTATTTATGGGTGGTAGGAATTAAAAGAGCGAGGATGTTTTACTCGCCTCTGGCCGAGACTTTATTTTATGAATAACATAATACCTATGCAGCCCGCATACTTGTTTCACTTGCTTTTGTCACTGTAAAATGTATGTTGTGCTGTATTTATGTTCTGGACATTTCCAGCAGGGAAGCAGCATTCTGCATCTATCGCTGGGCTGCACCACCGTGGAGTGCAGGACAACAGCCACGGGCAGCTCCTGCGGGACAGGGAAAGAGCTGGTGAAGCCGTGAATTTTAACAGTGCATTTAGGCATCTGAATAACATACCCAGTTTTCAAAGGACTTACTGTATGTAGCCTGCTAAGTGTCGGCACTGCAGTGGTCCATGGTGATGGTCAGGAAGTCTATTTAGGCACCTAGGTGGGCAGCACCAGTAGCGTACCTTTGAAAATCTTCACCGTAGTCCTCAGGGTTGCTCTTCTCTGTGGGACCTGAATGGCATCTGTCTCACGGGAACACCTTCAGATATAATTCGCTAATATTTGTAAAGTGCTTTACAGTCCCCCAATAGGTGGCAGTGTGGAAGTGCACAGTTGTCCCAATCAGGATTTTTTTACCGTTGATCCTAAAGATGGCCATTTCCTTACTGGTTCGGTTAAATTCTAGCTGTTGAGAGTTTGCTGTCTTAATAGCAGAAATGTTGTGGGTTCTTACACTTTTCTGTTCGGGGAGCCTCTCTTGGTGCAGATGGGCCGCATGTGGTTGCTAATGCTAACACTAATGTCCGTGAGTCAGTGGAACTGTTTTCACCAACATTTTTTATCAGAGCTGTGTACATGCCAGGTAAATACTTCATAAAAGAGAATACCATTACATGATTGTTATGGGGACAGAGTGACTAGAAAAGTGAGAAAGAAAACTTGTTCATGGAGTTCAGGAAAAAAAGCAGTACCATCTCCCTCAGGGACGTAAAGCTAAGTCCACCAGGCAACATGACTGAAAAGTTGAAGTGTAAAGAACCTTAGTAATACACACACACACTTTATTAAGTAGGTAACTTAATTAACAGTGATTTAAAAAACAAGGTGAGGACCAGATGAGTTCTCAAGACAAAATGGGAATGTAACTCCATGAGAAACACTTCATGCATAAAGTAATTATACCTATTTCTAAATTTAAGAAATCCCTGTTTTCGTTGGGTTTTGTTTTTCTCTTTTTTAAAACTAGAATTTCAGTTTTGCAGGGGTTATTGCACATGTTTCCTTGTTCCTTGGTCACATTTCAACAAACCTGTCTACCTACTGAGGAACTTGCAGAATTCACCTACATGTATTTACATCATCACTGCACATAAATGCTCAGAAAGATCTGTAGAAAGCGTGTCCACTAAAGCTGGTCTTAGACAGAGGTTACTAGAGCACAAAAGCAGCTAGATAACTTAAGGTGAGAGGGAAACAGAAGCCCCTGGAGTTTGGTCACAATGACTCGAAAGTATAAGCATTTCAGGAAATCAGTTTTCTTCTTTAAGGCTGTATTTCAGCATTCAGTAGTTTTGCTGATGGGAAAGAAACATGAATCCATTGGGATAGGCTCTGTATTATTTATACATATGGCACACACTCTCTTCT